>NC_056751.1:810797521-810971218 GCF_019279795.1 Protopterus annectens | reverse complement strand
TGCTCAGCAGGTATTGAAGAAAATGGAAGAGAAGGCAAAATCTGTACAAACAGTGAAAGATTTCTTACAGGTGCAACCTCCCAGGTTTAGCAGGAACTGGCCCTCCAAAAATTGGTCCTTTCCAGACTCCTCTAAAACACAGAGAGGCAGGAATAGGCGTTCAAGAGGCAGAAATCAATCCAGGGGTGCCTACAGGGGACGCCAGTGGCAGGGCAACAACCAGCGAGGCACAGACACAGCCACTACCACTGCAACAGGATAATCACAGTGACTTGGCCCTGGCACCGCCTACCAGGGAACAGCTAGCAGCACCCTTAGGCGGAAAGCTAGCCTTATTTTCAAAGAATTGGCATTACATCACAAGGGACAATTGGATTTTGCAAACAATAGACCAGGGTTACAGGTTTCATTTCCATACTCTACCAGGAAAAAGAGGAATGCCAAACCTACCACCAAATCAAAAGATAGAAGCTCTAAAACAAATAGCTCAATTAGTAAGAATGAGAGCTGTGGAAAAGGTACCATCTATGGAACAAGGAAAGGGATTTTACTCCAGACTCTTCCTGGTACCAAGAAAAGAGAAAAAATGGAGGCCTATTCTCGACCTGTCCGCTTTAAACACATTCCTCATTGTTCCAAAATTCAAAATGCTGACCCTACAGCAGCTTCTTCCCATGCTGGGCAAGGAGTCTTGGCTGGTAACTCTAGATCTCAAGGAGGCATACCTGCACGTCCCCATACGACCAAATTGCAGAAGATACCTCCGATTTCTTGCAGGATCAGAGCATTATCAATTCTCAGCATTGCCCTTTGGCTTATCTACTGCGCCCAGAGTGTTCACGAAATGCCTGGCATCAGTAATCACTCATTGCAGACTTCAGGGAATACAAATTTATCCCTACCTGGACGACTGCCTCATACAAGCGGACAACAAAAACAAGCTAACAGAAGACTTACAAAGAGTCATTTACTTGCTGCAAGCCCTGGGATACACAGTTAATACAAAAAAGTCAAGGCTGATACCATCCCAAAGAATAACCTTTTTAGGTGCAGGGCTGGACACATCAAAACAAATGGCATTCCTAACTGTGGAAAAACAAGAACAACTACCTCTCTACTTCTTGGCATTAACAAAGCAGAACCATCTAACAGCAAGAAAAGTTCTGCAAGCCCTGGGCTTCATGGCATCTTGCATAATTCTGGTCCCTCATGCCAGACTGCATATGAGAAAGCTACAGTGGTACCTGAAGAATTTATGGTCTCAACACAGACACAGCCTAGAAACCAAAATCCCACTAATACCATGCCTGAAGCAAGAGTTCCTATGGTGGGCTCAGGCCTGTCAATCAAACGCAGATTTGCTCTTCTACAGCATTCAACCAAGCCAAACCATCACAACGGACGCCTCAGACCTCGGTTGGGGGGCCCACATGCTGGACAAGTGCATACAAGGCCTATGGACTCAAGATCAGCTGCACCTGCACATAAATCTAAAGGAAATGCTAGCAGTAAAATTGGCAATCCAGACATTCAGACCATTCCTCACAGAAGGACAGTTGATGATAAGGACAGACAACACCACAGTTATGTGGTACATCAACAAACAGGGAGGCACGCATTCATACCCTCTATGCTGGATGGCACTGGACCTATGGAATGTGGCTCTGAGCTACAACATTCAGTTACAAGCAATTTTTGTACCGGGAAAAGAAAACATTCTAGCAGACATATTAAGCAGAACTACCACGGATGCCCACGAATGGATGCTACACCCGGACATCTTCAAAGCCATCACAAGAAAATGGGGACTACCACAAATAGACTTATTTGCATCCCCACTCAATCACCAGCTCAAGAAATTCTGCACAAGAACGTACCACCCACTTGCTTGGAAGGTGGACTCCCTATCTTTCAGTTGGAACAACCTGACAGCATATGCATTCCCACCACTTCCTTTGATGCACAAGGTGCTATTGAAGATCAAAGAGGAACGTCCAAGGATCATTCTGATAGCTCCAGACTGGCCAAGACAACATTGGTACCCATTACTGAGGAGCATGTCTCGGGAGCAAATGTGGGCACTACCCCTCACCCCATTGCTGTTAACACAGAACAGCTACAACATACTGCATCCAAACCTGAAAACTTTACAGCTGACTGCCTGGAACATTACATAAGAGCAACTAACCCAAATTTATCCCAAAGGGTTAAAGACATTATCCTTGAGGCTCGCAGACCTTCTACAAGAAAGAATTATGCAGCAAAATGGAAAAGATATCTCATTTGGAGTACTGCAAAGGGAAAAGATGCGTCACTGGTAAACATAGCCAACATCCTGGAGTACTTGGCAGAGCTCTTCCATGCGGGCCTGTCCTATTCCTCCATCAAGATACACGCATCAGCTATTTCGGCAGAATACAGCTTGGATACCCCTGTCTTCTCACATCCTCTGCTCAGGTAGTTTCTGAGAGGAATTAAAAATGTAAAGCCTCCTAGGAAACCACCATTGCCAGCATGGGACTTGAACTTTGTGCTAGAAAAATTGACACTTCCTCCTTTCGAACCAGCAGCAACAGCAGAATTACAATACTTATCCTGGAAGACTGCTTTCCTGCTAGCAATCACCTCAGCAAGAAGGGTTTCTGAACTACAGGCATTAATGGCAGTGCAACCCTTCCTGATCTTCCATCAAGACAGAGTGTCCATGAGAACAAATCCTACATTTATGCCTAAGGTGGTATCCAGAGTCTCTTTAAACCAGGCTATCCACCTACCTACATTCTTCCCCAACCCACAGAACAGGGGAGAAAGACTGTTGCATACCTTGGATGTGCATAGACAATTACGCTACTACCTGGACAGGACCAAGTGCAATAGAAAAACTGACCAGATTCTGGTAGCATATGCAACAGGAAGGGAGAGAAAAGCAATTTCAAAACAGACAATCTCCAAGTGGATAGGAAATTGCATTAGATTTTGTTACTCTTTCCATGGAAAGAAAACTCCAGAGAACATCAGGCCTCACTCCACAAGGGCTACAGCCACTACTACAGCTTTCTTACGAGGGGTGGCTACCAAGGACATTATAGAGGCTGCTACTTGGACCTCCGTGCATACATTTGCCAAGCATTATAATTTACCTTTATACTCTAGATCCCGAGCAGGTTTTGCCACTGCTGTTTTACAAGGGATCCTAGCTACACCATAATCTCTCTTCTTGCCTCCTCCCCTAGTTTGGCTATGGTATTCTACCCATTTGTTAGGACTGCAGATGCATCCTTGAAGGACATAGTACAGTTTTGTACCTACCATAAATGTAGATGTCTGATAGGAATGCATCTGCAGTCAGGATTACCCACCCGCCTTCCCCTCTGTGGTACTCCTAGGGTATTTGCCATCTTTCAGCTAGCTTGGGGGGGATCTATTATGGTGTATTTGTTTGTATATATGTACATACATGCTTATTTTATGTATTTGCTGCTCTCTACTATTTGGAAACATTGGCATTTATCCAAATTTAGCCATCCAAGAGGGCACCTGGCATCTGGGGCAAGAAACACTGAGGAAAATGGCGTCGGCTGATGCCTTTATACCAGAAAAACTGCAGCTATGACGGGTGAAGTGCGACACCAGCCGAAGCCAGACCCAGACTTTGGAATCCGGCCGACCGAAGGGCTGCCTGACGACAGGACAACCCATTTGTTAGGACTGCAGATGCATTCCTATCGGACATCTACATTTATGGTAGGTACAAAACTGTACTTTTCCTTGACTCTGGCTTCGGTCACAGTGGCTTCTGTGGCCGCCTCTCCTTCCTCTCTTCCCCTGGCTTTTCCTCCCTTTCCCTGGCTTCTCCTCCCTCCCAAGCTGGGACTTGACCTCCTGTACTAAAGCCTGTGGCAGTGGAGTAGAAAAGGGGTAGAGAGGAGAGAGAGTCGAAGTCGTAGGAAAAGCGAGAGGTCTCCGGAACTTGTTTCACCTGAAAAATGCCACGGATCCGTGACTCCCCTCTGCTCCGATCTCAGAGGTTCTCCCCAGAGCCGGAGGAGACACGTTCAACTTCTCTGGCCTCGGTGCTCTGACCCGCCAGGTCAGAATCCGTGACCTCATCGAGGTCCACCCAGTATTTGTCTGGTATTGATCTGGATAAAATGATGAGATTTGTCTGTACTCTGATCCAGATGGGGTTTTGGCCTGCCCCCCCCCCTTCCTCAGGAGGGGGGATTTCATTTCCTTTTTTCCTGCCTATATCTCCTACTCCGATCCGACCTTCGGGTTTGGAGTATTCAGATCAGAGGTTGGCTTTGGTCTAGGGGTTCCATGCCGATGGTACCTGCTTCCTCAGTGCCGACAGCTGCCTGGAGCGTATTGGATCCGACCATCTCAGATCCGAGCCGCACTTGGAGCTGGAGCTTGGGTGTCATTTCCAAGGGAGTGGAACCTTTTTCTTCGGCTCAGACTTTGCTTGGCCAAGTTCCCTCCCTCCGAACTCCGTCCACTTCGGGCCTGTCTCGGATTCTCTCGGATCTGGGGAGACTAGCCTCCTTATTGGTTTCTCAGGAAGTTTGATCTCCTTCAGCGTTCGTGGTAGAAAGGGTTTTCTCCTCTGAATAGAGACCCCTGACTGCCCCCTCGGACTCCACCCAGAGCCCCTTGGCTCTGTCTATGGTCCCCGTTGTTGTACCAGAGGGACATTCTGTGCTCGAGGAGCCCCAGACTGTTCCCCATGAGGAACAAGTGGCTTGCGAGCTCCCCACGGAGAGCCCCATCGGAGAGATACCTCACAAGCATACGTGCAAGAGGAGGCACTTGGACTTCCCCCATGTCCCTCACCGAGGACACTGACTTGGATGATGGAGAAGGTTCCCCTACATCACCTCCCGAGGATGTCTCCTTTGGAGACATCCTGGAAATCCTGCGCCAACTGGAAGTTGGTTTGCCCCTAAACCACCTTCTGACGAGTCCATGTTCCTGGAGGCTTTCGGCACAGAGCCCTCTACTTCTTGGGTGTTCCCTCCCGCGGATCCTTTGGTGGATGTGGTCACCTCACGGGCATGGAAGGAACTGGACACCATGGAACCTATCCCAAAAAGACCGGATAAGATTTTAAGCCCCCCCCCTAGACAGACCAGCATGGAACAAGGGCTATGGGGGTAGCAGCAGCCACTAAGAAGAACTTGCTCAGGAGAGTTCCTCGGTCCATCCTCCTGACAGAGGGTCGTGGATGATGGACCACCTAGGGAAGCGGGTTTACACTTCAGCTACCTTTTCGGTTAGGGTGCTGAACTACCTGGCCCATGTCACCAGACTCCAGTGCGACCTGGTAAAGGAGCTGGAGGAGTCCCCCCCCCCCCCCAGTCCATGTTGCAGGAGGACAAGGCTTTGATGTTCATCGTGCTATACTGCTGCAGTCATCACACTTGGGTTATCCTGTCGTCAGGCGGTCCCGCAGTCAGCCGAATCCCAAAGTCCTGGTCCGACATCAGTACGACAGGGGTATAAAAGAGACAGCCGACACCATTTTCTTCAGTCTTTCTTGCCGCGCGGTGCCCGAAACAGAAGCAGTTCGCAAATGCCAGTCGGCCAGCTCCTGAAATTTTCGAATCGTGTTTCAGCCCAAAGTCTTCTCTAAAGCTAAGTACCCCAATGGGGAAACTTTTCTTGCCTCAGACCGTTGTCAGACAAAGTTAATAATTGTATTTCTTGTGGGAAGCAAATACCTCATAAGGATTTTAATTTTTATTGTATTCCTTGCCTAGGCCCAGACCACGACGTCTCTGGTTATCGGTTTTGTGCTAGGTTCAACAAACGTACAATTAAGCGTCGGGCAGAATTCGCCCAGCATTATTTTGGCAGAAAATGTAACTATAGCATGCCGTCGGAGCAACCGACATCAGCAATGATTAAAAAACGCAAAGATAAGGACTGGCAGCCAAGGCCAAGACCAGATTCTGAGGCCTCAGCAAGGCCTGACGCCGGTTCTCCAGTTTTCAGCGAGGTGCCTTCGCAGCCCCTGACTACCGCTGATTCAGAATTTCTGATGGCATCCCAAACCGAAACCGTTAGGCCTTAGGAAACGGTTCCACCTCACTCCTCGGACGCCAGCCCCGACGAGGATCCGGAAATTTTGGATAGGCCTTCAGTCTCAGAGGGTGTTTTCAAACCGACAACTGCCTCTGCCAAGCCTCATGCTAAGCTCAAAGCCCCCTTGAAAGTTAGGAAACCGGGGCTACCCCCCCCCCCCACACACACACACACACACACACAGGCCCCTATGTCTAAAAAACAGATGCTTAAGATGGCCGAGGATTTAATTACCCTTATCAGGGGATCCCAACCCCCTCCTGACAAAAGGCCTAGACTGGAGGAAGATTATCCTTCCTCTGACCAAGCATCCATTTCCTCAGGCATCTCTGACGACCAGGATTACTCCTTCCCTCCTTATGAAGACTCAGATGCTGAAGATTCCATTCCCTCTGTCTCTCCACCCCCCCCCCCCTGAAGACTACTCTTTTGGGGAAACTTTACACACCATGAGGGAACGCTTCCACTGGGAAGGCCAAGATTACTCTGATTCCAAGAAAAGACTCCGTGAGTTGTTTCTTCTTCCACAGCACAGACCCCTGGCAATCCCTCCAGTTTTAGACATTTTGGATGATGTTTTCTCTGAATCCAGTTTAAACCCAGATTCCTAACCTCCAGCACCAGCTAAACCAGACAGATACTACCTAGTTCCTGATACTCATAAGTTTCTATACAAAAGCCCTAATGCAGACCCCGAGACCATTTCACAGGGTCCCAAAGGGGTTGAGGCCTCTACTGCTAAGAATCCACTTCCTTCTGAGATTCCAGAACATTAGGAAGATGGGGAAAGAAAGTGTTATACGTCTGCCACTTTGGCCATGTGGGTATTAAACTGCCAATTCCACATGCTAAAATACCAGCAGTATTTGATTAGACAGTTAAAGCAGAAGCTGATCCCTCAGACAGATCAACTAGATTTGAAAGAGATGCAGGATTTGCTGCATGCAGCAGAACAGGTGGGAAAACATACCTTAGTGTGGTTTTGATTCATTGGAAGCCTCATGTAGAGCAGCTCTCACAGGGTCTGTCATACGTAGGCATGCTTGGCTTAAAGAACAAGCCTTACCAGAACATGTCAAAGCAAAGTTATTGGATGCCCCATTGCAGAAAGATGTGTTATTTGGTGTCAAAGCAGAGGAAGTTTTGAAGAAAATGGAAGAAAAGGCAAAATCTATGCAAACAGTTAAAGATTTTTTACAGGTACAACCTCCTCGTTTCAGCAGAAAATGGCCATCAAAAAACTGGTCCTTTCCTGCATCAGACAGACCCCAAAGAGGTAGGTACAGGCGCCCAAGGGGCAGAGGCCAGTTGCAAGGTTCTTTCAGGCCTAGACAATGGCATACAGCAACTCAAAGAGGTGGAGACTAAAGATCTCAACCCTTCAGGAAACAAACACAATGACTTCCCTCTTCGCCTGCCAAGCAAAATTGCCCTGGCAGCACCTTTGGGAGGGAAACTGGCTCTATTTCCACAGAATTGGCACATCATAAAGGACAAATGGATTCTGGACATTATTACCCGAGGCTACAGATTTCAATTCCACACTTTACCTCGGATGAGAGTCATGCCAAATCTGCCTCCAAACCAATAGACAGAGGCTCAAACGCAAATTTCAGCTCTCATGGATATGAAAGCAATTCAGAAGGTACCTACAAGAGAGCAAGGTCAAGGTTTTTACTCAAGACTGTTTCTAGTCCCAAGAAAGGACAAAGCCTGGAGGGCCCATCTTAGACCTCTCAATTTTGAACACATATCTGGAGGTACCCAAATTCAAAATGCTCACACTACAGCAGCTCCTTCCCATGCTGGGCAAGGCGTCTTGGCTGGTAACGTTGGACCTCAGAGGCATACCTGCATGTCCCTATCAGACAAGATTGCAGAAGATACCTCAGATTTTTGGCAGGTACAATGCATTATCAATTCTCTGCATTGCCCTTTGGCTTATCTACTGCGCCCAGAGTATTTACGAAATGCCTGGCATCAGTAATTGCATATTGCAGACAATGAGGAATACAAATTTATCCATATCTGGATGACTGCCTGATCCAAGCGGACAGCAAGGACATTCTATTACAGCATCTGGATTTTGTAACACAGCTGCTCAGTTGCCTAGGGTACACAGTAAACAAAAAGAAGTCAAAACTAATACCCACGCAAAAGATAATATTCCTGGGTGCCAGCTTAAATACAATGGCCCAGATGGCTTACCTCACGCCAGACAAACAAAAAAATTGACTCAATACTTCAAAAAGATAGTAACTTTTACCCAGCTCACTGCAAGGAAAATCCTGCAGGCATTGGGGTTCATGGCATCATGCATTCAACTAATCCCATATGCAAAGCTGCATATGAGAAAATTACAATGGTACCTGAAAAGTGTATGGTCTCAACACAGGCGCAGCCTCGAAACAAATATACCTATCATTCCCTGCCTTCAAAAAGAGTTCCTATGGTGGGCTCAAGCATGTCAAACAAACAAGGGTCTTCCTTTCGTCTTACCTCCAGCAAACCAAACCATGACAACAGATTCTTTAGACTACACCTGAGGAGCACACATGGCAGGACAGTGCATACAGGGCAAGTGGTCTGCAAAACAAATGCATCTTCACATCAACCAAAAGGAGATGCTAGCTGTGCAAAATGCACTGACAGCCTTCAAGGACCTCTTGCATCCAGGACAACTTCTAATAAGGACAGACAACACCACAGTTATGTGGTACATAAACAGGGAGGAACGCACTTCTACCCTTTATGCAGACAGGCTATGACCTTATGGAACACAGCTTTGACCTACCAAGTACAACTACAAGCACAATTTCTGCCAGGAAAGGAAAACATATTGGCAGACGAATTAAGCAGAAATATGGTAGACCCTCATGAGTGGAGACTACACCCACAAGTATTTTCAATGATAACTCAAAGATGGGGATATCCAGACATAGATCTATTTGCCTCCCCCAGCAATTGCCAATTACAAAAACTCTGCACAAGGACTTATCACTCCCTAGCCTGGAAAGTGGACGCTCTATCATTCAGTTGGACAACACTGACAGTCTATGCCTTCCTTCCACTACCTCTATTGACCAAGGTATTATTGAAGGTCAGATCAGAGAGACCACAAATGATCCTCATTGCTCCGGATTAGCCACGCAAGCACTGGTACCCATTACTAAGGAACTTGACTCACAGCCCTCCATGGATCTTGCATCAATTCCCACTACTGTTGACTCAGAAAAACTATCAAACCTGTCACAGCCAGCTCAGAACTTTAAATTTAGCTGCATGGAGAATTCCTTAAATTATCAGTCAACACTTCTCTCAAAGGATGTCCTGAATGTAATTATGGAGGCCAGGAGGCCCAGCACCAGAAAGACTTACTCAGACAAATGGAAAAGATTTTGTGCATGGCACCAGGCTAAAGGTTAAAATCCTTGGAAACCAAACATTCCTCACATACTGCAATACCTAACTGAGATGCTACACAAAGGCCTTTCCTTCTCCTCCATCAAGATCCATGCTTCAGCCATTTCAGCTCACTATAATACGGATCCCCCAATTTTCTCACACCCTTTACTTAGGCAGTTTCTTAGAGGGGCTAAGAATATAAGACCCCCCAAAAAACCACCAACACCAACTTGGGACCTGAACTTCGTTTTAGAAAAGTTAACACTACCGCCTTTCGAACCAGCCTTCTTGGCAGAACTACAATACTTGTCTTGGAAAACAGCCTTGTTTACTGGCTATTACCTCAGCACGCAGGGTCTCAGAACTACAGGCACTTATGGCAGTGGAACCTTTCATAATTTTCCATCAGGACAGAGTCTCTTTACGAACTAACCCTACCTTCATGCCCAAGGTAGTATCCAGTGTGGCTTTGAATCAGACCTTTCATTTACCCACCTTTTATCCTAACCCACAGAATAAAGGAGAAAGGCTCCTTCACTTTTTGGACATTCACAGACAGCTACGTTACTATTTAGATAAGAAAGATCTTCAGAAAAACTGACCAACTCTTTGTATCATATGCTGCAGGTTCACAAGGAAAGGCTATTTCAAAACAGACCATCTCCAAATGGATAGCACATTGTATCCACTTTTGCTACTCGCACCATGGGAAGGCAGTGCCTGTCAATATTGGATCCCATTCTACCAGGGCTACTGCAACCTCAGCAGCCTTTCTCAGAGGGGTTCCAACCAAAGACATTCTGGAGGCAGCTACTTAGAGTTCAGTGCACACCTTTACCAAGCACTACCACCTTCCATTATACTCAAAAACCAGAGCTGATTTTGCCACTGCAGTGCTGTAGGGCATCCTAGCATCACCTAACCCAGTTTAGTACCAGCCACCCTTCCATAGCTTTGGGATTCTACCCAAGTGTGATGACTGCAGCAGTATAGCATGATGAACATAGTACAGTTTTGTACCTACCATAAATGTAGATGTTAGAGTGGTTATACTGCTGCAGTCCAGGTTACCCTCCCTCCATCCCATCTACATACCAGGGTGTTAGTTACAGCTCCATGTACATCAATCTATTGGATGCATGTCTATATGGTGTATTTGCTTACAGCTAGTACTATTGCTTATCTACTAAGGTATTGTTGCATAACTATTGTATTGCCTTCCTAGTTGGGGGCACCTGACATCTGGGGCAAGAAAAACTGAAGAAAATGGCATCGGCTGTCTCTTTTATACCCCTGTCGCACTGACGTCAGGGAAGAGGCGACGACAGCTGATGCCGGACCAGGACTTTGGGATTCAGCCGACTGTGGGACCGCTTGATGACAGGATAACCCAAGTGTGATGACTACAGCAGTATAACCACTCGAACATCTACATTTTATGGTAGGTACAAAACTGTACTTTCTTCTCTAGGATGGCCACTTAAAGGCAGTATCTAATACCTCCATGCGACTCATTTCACATGCTATGGAAGGAGAGGCTAGATCTGGAGTGTCCATGAGGTGCAAAGCCTGGCTCAGGTTATGTCAATTTTTGGAGCCCTTAAAGGCGTCCCTTGCCACTGCCCCTTATGACGACTCTACACTCTTTGGTAAGACAGTCAGAGACATTAGTCCAGAGTGAGGAGGACAGGAAGAGACTGCTGTCTGTAACCCTGAAAGGTCCTTTTCCCGGAACCAGAGGGGGCAAAAGAAGTTGTGGTTCCGGAAGTCACAGTATTCCCGGGACACTCTGGGCTCTTCTTACCCCGGAGGCAGAGGTAGACAGAATGGGCGCTGGCCCAGAGGCGGGGGGGGGAGGGTCCAAGGAATTTTGGGTCTTGAGAACCTGTCTCGGTCAGACCCGGGCAGCAGCCCTGAGGGGTTGCCCGATTGCTTTACTCTGGAGGCAATTGGGGGACGATTATCCTTGCACCTAGTGGCATGGGAGTCCATAACGGACCGCTGAGTATTTCAGATCATGTCCAGAAGATACTCTATCCTCTTCGTGGGTTCCCCCAAATCTCCCAGACACCTCCCAGATGTACCACCCACGCAAAGGGAGGCTGCAGCACAGGAAATTTCCAAGCTGCTAGAAAAACGAGCCATTGAAACCATCCCCCAGATCAGACCGGATTGGGCTTTTACTCCAGGTTGTTTGGTGCCAGAGAAAACTGGGGACTTAAGGCCCATTCTGGACCTCTCTACACTGAACCTATCAGTTGCCAAAGAGAAGTTCCAGATGGTCATTACAGTCTGTCATACCTGCAAGAGAGCGACTTGATGTGCTCATTAGACCTCTAGGATGCTAACTATCACATAAAAATGCACAGAAGCTCCAGGAGGTTCCTCCACTTCCAGCTAGGAGTCTGTTTTTACCAATTTTGAGCCCTACCCTTTGGTCTCATCACAGCTCCCAGGGTGGTTACCAAAGTGATGGCGGCTCACCTGAGGCTTCAGGGGATATTCAGGTCTGTCTGTACCTGGACGATTGGCTCCTCACTGCTCCCACCACGCGTCTACTCTCCCAAACCAGGGATTATTTCCTGACTCTTGCCCTGTGTTTGGGGATCACAATCAACACATCCAAATCTCTCCTAGATCCTGTATGGGTGATAGACTTCATTGGTGCCAGGATAGATGCTCTTCAGTACAAAATTTTCCAGACCTCTGAGAGAGTTCAAAACCTGAGGATGCATGTCTCCCTGATCTACCACTCATCTCCCAATGGCGGAGCACATGAGAATTCTACAGTGGACTCCAGCTGTACAATGATCCCTATTGGAAATGCCATTGACATAGCCAATTCAACTCAGTCGAGTCTATTGGTCATCCCTCATATGGAGGATGTGCTCTCCTGGCATTTTGGTGGGGCGAACGTTTGTTCCAGCCCCGGCCCAAGCTGCCACAGTGACCACGGATGCCTCCCAACTCAGGTGGGGAGGGGCATTGTTCGGGCAGGACAGTCCAAGGCCTGTGGTCTCCCATAGAGACCATCTTGCATATAAATGTCCTAGAGATGAGGACTGTCTGAGCGTTGCAGGCACTTCATGCCTTTCTTCCAGTGGAAACGATTGCTATTCAATCAGACAACAGGTCAGTGGTCTGGTATATAAACAAACAGGGAGGGACAAGATCTCCTTTGTCGCAAGGCCATGAGTGTGTGGGAATGGGCGATCTCCATCGGTCGCTTTCTCATTGCAACACACATTCTAAGATGGTCCCAACATCCTAGCGGACAGGCTAAGTCGGACCATTCTGATACCTTACGAGTGGTCTCTGAATCTGTCAGTAGCGGAACAGATCTTCAGTGAGTGGGGTCAACCTTGCTGTGATCTCTTCGCATCTCCTTCCAACACGAAGTACAGCAAGTTTTCACTCTGAACCCCCTGCCTGGGGAGTCCCCCAGAGACGGTAGTTTATGCTTGATCTCCCGGTCTGCTGTATGCTTACCCGGCAGTACCTCTCTTTCAGAGGTTCCTACAGAAAGCTCGTCGACTGGGGAGCAAAGTGATCCTTATTGCCCTGTTCTGGCCTCGCCAGGTATGGTTTCCCTTCCTTTGGTCTCACCTTCTGGCTCCGCCTTGGATCCTAGATCCCATTCAGGATCTAATTTCACACCCATCGGGGTTGCCTCATCCGAATCTGGACAGACTGAAGCTCACAGCTTTGGACTATCCTCCTCAGTTAGATCTATTTTGATGGCTGCTCATAAGTCTTCAACCAGGAAGGTTTATCGCAGCAAGTTGAAACGTTTTTCTTTTTGGGCCTCTCAAAGGAGTTTAGACCCTTTCACGGTTCCTGTTTCCACCATTCTTGATTTTCTAGCTGATATTTTTCAGCACTGAGCTAGTTCTTCTACTGTCAAGGTTCGCAATCTCTCATTTTCCTGTGGGCAAGAATTCTGCCCCTTTAGCCTTTTCCAGACTGTGTAAAGCCTTTGTTAAATGCACCTTTTTCCGTTCAAAGATCCTGTTCCCCCATGGGACCTTACTGTGATTCTTCAAGCTTTGGTCACTCCGCCTTTCGAGCCTGCCGAGACTGCAGATCTGAAATTTTTATCTTGGAAAACAGTTTTTCTGGTGGCTATTACCTCTACCAAAAGGGTTTCAGAATTACAGGCCTTGTCCAACAAAATTCCTTACATGATTTTTCACAAAGATAGGGTTTCCCTTCGAACCAATCCATCCTTTTTTCCTAAGGTGGCATCACCAGTCTATCAGACCATCAATTTGCCTGTGTTTTTTCCTAATTTTACTAATAAGATGGAATACAAACTTCACATGTTGGATGTTCATTCAGTTACGATTCTATTTGCACAGGACAAAATTCCGTAAATCTGATCAATTGTTTGTATCCTTCTATTGGGGAAACCTATCTCCAAGGTCACTATAGCTAGATGGATTTCTTCATGCATCCTGCAGATCTGTAAGGATAGAGGCATGCCCCCCTCCAGGTCAGGTGAAAGCTCATTCCACTAAGTCCATGGCTATATCTGCAGCATTTTAGTCTAGTGTCTTTGGATGATATCTGTTCTGCAGCTACTTGGTCCTCATCTCATACGTTTATTTCTCATTACAAATTGGATTTGACTTGCAGCAGGAGAGCGTCCTTTGATTCCGCTGTGCTCCGGAATATCCTTCCATGAGGGCCTCCCAGGAGTTTAGTAGCTGGGGACTCTGTCCCACAGGTTGAAGATCAAATTAAGTAAACTATTTCAGATAAAGAAGTTATGTACTCACCATAACGTTCCATCTGAGTAGTTGTACTGCATTTGTCTTCAACCGTCCCTCCCTCCTTCCACCGGACCTTGGCATATGATCAGCCTACGGGCTGCATTATAGGTCACAAGTAAATTTTTCAGGTCGGGTTATCAGAATTAAGGTTCAGCAGACTAGATCCTGGGGATGGAAGGCAGTGGAGGTGCATTAAGGGTAAGGGGAGGAGTTTGGAGCTCGGAGCAGATACTAGTAAAAGTTGCCGGCTCAGATCTGATATGGATCCGTAACCCACAGGTTGAAGACAAATAAAGTACAACTACTCAGATGGAATGTTATGGTGAGTACATAACTTCTTTATTTCGTTTGAGCTTAGGTTGTTGCCTGTTCTTGGCCAATGTCTGCTAGGAAGGGGAAATGTAAATGCAGAGCGCAAATTCCTCACGAAGACTCTTATGAACTTTTCTTGTTCTGTTTAGGCCGGGAACTCGATGAGACCCTCCTGTACCATCTGCCAGTTGTTTGTTCCCAAAACTCTCAGAAGCAGTCTGCCCGCAATTTAAACCTTGAGAACCAGAGACTTAAGTTAGCATTAATAATGGATCTGGAGTCTGCCACCCTGGTAGAGCCACCAAGAAATAAGGCCAAAGTTTCAGGGTCTACCTCTGCTGCCACTTTGGATTCCTCACCAAGTGTCGGTTTAGGGGTTGAGGGACGACTGCGAGAACCGGCTACTTCAGAGACTACCCTTGAAGCCACTCCCGAAGTACCCGGTGGACATGTCCTCTGAGTGTATCCCGACATTGGCTGTTGCCAAAGTCGAGGGGAAGCCAGGCTCCACCGGATGGCCTTCTGTGATCCAGGATTTTGAATCCTCTTCCGTAGGTCAGGTTCCAGAAGCTAGGCCTTCAGCTTCTACTAAATCAACTCCTGTAAAAAGAAAACAAAAGACTAAGCATTTGTATGCTTCTTCGGAGGAACAAGACTAGCAGTCTTTCAGTCTTTGTTGCAGGCCTTCATGGCCCTTAGACTTTCAGCCTCTACACCATCCATATTGCCAGTATTAAGCCCCAGGCCTGCCTTGGTTACCTCATAATCTTACTTCTCTCTCAGACTGCAAGATACTCAAGGTATTGGACTGACGGATGTATCTCCCTCTGATGGGTCCAGAGCCGCTGAGCAGGCACCGGCTTCTGAGGGTGTATTCAGACCTCAACATTTATATATCAATCCGACGAAAGCTGCAAAACTAAAGGCAAAGACAACTTCTAAAACTAACACGAATGCCTGAGCCACGTGCACAGGCCTCTATGCCTAAAAACAGTTGATCAAAATGGCTGAAGATCTTATTACCTTGATCAGGGGTACCCATCCCCCTCCAGATAAGAGGCCTAGGCAAGACACTGACTATGAATCTTCATATCAGGTTTCTATTTCTTCTGATTCCTCTTCTGATCAGGAATTATCTTTACCTCCCTATGAGGATTCTGATGCTGAGGAGTCTATTCCATCTACATCTCTTCCTGAGGATTATTCATTTGGAAAAACCTTGCATACTTTGAGGGAGCATTTTCACTGGGAGTGTCAAGACTTCTCAGAATCAAAAAAGAGGCTCAGGGATTTCCTCCTCCTCCCTCAGCACAAGCCTTTAGCCATTCCCCCTGTGTTAGACATTGTGGACGATGTTTTTTCGGAGTCAAGCTGACCCCTGACTCTCTACCTCCGGCTCCCATTAAGCCTGACTGGTATTACAGGGTCCCTGACTCTCATAAATTTTTATTTAGAAACCCTGCTGCCGATCCTGAAACTATTTCACAGGGCCCAAAGGGAGTTAAGGCCTCAACAGCAAAAAACCCTACCCCTTCAGACAGAGATTCGAGGGCGCTGGACAGATGGGGGAAAAAAAGTTTATACATCTGCAACCTTGGCAATCAGGGCCTTAAACTGTCAATTTCATATGCTTAAGTACCAACAACATGTTATGGGACTGCTGAAACAGAAAATGATGATTTCAGAATGTGCAGAAAATAAGGAATTGCAGGAATTATTGCATGCAGCTGAACAAGTTGGAAAGCATACTTTGCAATGTGGTTTTGATTCTTTAGAGGCCTCCTGCAGGGCCACAGTTACTGGATCTGTGATTAGGAGGCATGCCTGGTTAAAGGAGCAAAATTTGCCTGATCATGTTAAAGCTAAATTGGTGGATACACCTTTACAGCATGATTCTCTGTTTGGTGTTAAGGCAGAAGGGTTTTTAAAGAAAATGGAAGACAAAGCTAAGTCTATGCAAATTGTTAAAGATTTCTTACAAGTGCAGCCACCTAGATTCAGTAGACACTAGCCTACAAAAATTGGTCCTTTCCTGTGTCAGAGCTCAAAGGGGCAAATCAGACGCCCTAAGGGTTCCAGGTACCAGGCTCAAGACTCGTACAGGTCAAAGCAGTGGGGCGCATCCACCTCCAAATCTGGAGGAGATAAAGCGCAAATCTACTGGAAGCAATCCCAATGACTTCCCTCTGCCTATACCAAGCACTTCTTTTTTGGCAGCACCCATAGGGGGAAAATTAGCACTTTTTTACTCAAAATTGGCAGTTAATAACCCAGGACAGGTGGGTACTGAACATCGTATCACAGTTATACAGATTCCATTTCCACACACTGCCAATGACAAATGGTTGGCCAGACCTGCCAAAAAAACAATGGGCAGAGGCTAGAAACAGGTTACGTCCCTCATGGATATGGGGGCCATTCAGACAGTACCAGTACAGGAAAAAGGACTAGGTTTTTACTCAAGACTGTTCTTGGTACCCAGAAAGGACAAGGTCTGGCGGCCAGTACTGGATTTATCGATTTTGAACACATACCTGGACATTCCAAAATTCAAAATACTCACTTTGCAAAAGCTTCTGCCTATGCTGGGCAAGAATGCCTGGCTGGTGACTATAGACTTGAGGCATACCTGCATGTCCCAGTACGACAGTCGTGCAGAAGATACCTCTGTTTCAAGACTGGCTTACTGCATTACCAGTTCTCTGCACTGCCCTTTGTCTTATCTACTGCGCCCAGGTCTTTACAAAGTGCCTGGCACCAGTAATTGCATTTTGCAAACAAAGTATTCAAATATATCTTTTCTTGGACTGTCTCATTCAAGGAGAGAACAAGGACACTCTTCTATGAAACCTGGCATTTGTGAAAAGCCTTCTAGCATGCCTAGAGTACACAATAAACAAAAAGAAATCCCAACTGGTACCCTCTCAAAAAATAGCATTCCTGGGTCAAGCTTGTATACAACTTCCCAGATGGCTTACCTCACGCCAGACAAACAAAGGAAACTGACTACTTACTTCAAACTGATGGCAACAAAAACCCAGTCTTTTGCAAAGCAAATTCTGCAGGCTCTGAGCTTCATGGCAACCTACATCCTACTAGTTCCATAAGCAAGACTGCATATGAGGAAACTTCAATGGTACCTAAAAAGTTTATGGAGTCAACATTCACACAGTCTGGAAGCAGTGATTCCAATCATCCCCTACCTGCAGCATGAGTTTCTGTGGTGGGCAAAGGCCTGTCACCAAAGCAGGGGATGGCCCTTCACTCTACCCCCTGCCAGCCAAACCTTAACAGATGCATCAGATTATGCCTGGGGGACCCGCATGGCAGGAAGATGCATTCAGGACATATGGGCACCAAATCAAATGCATCTACATATCAACCAAAAAGAGATGCTAGCTGTTCAAAATGCCCTAACAGCCTTCAAGGACTTGCTTCATCCAGGACAGCTACTGATGAAGACTGACAACACCACAGTTATGTGGTATATAAACAATCAAGGGGGCACACACTCATATCCCCTTTGCAGATTAGCCATGGCACTGTGGGACACAGCTTTGACCTACCAATTAAATCTTCAAGCTCAATTCCTACCAGGAAAACAGAACACTCTGGCAGACGATTTAAGCAGAAACCTTATGGATCCTCACGAGTGGAAACTAAATCCACAAGTTTTCAGCATAACAGAGAAATGGGGGAGCCCAGACATAGGTCTATTTGCCTCTCCTCAAAATTATCAATTGAAAAGATTCTGCACAAGAACTTATCACAGACAAGCATGGAAAGTGGACACTCTATCCTTCAGTTGGAAAAACTTGTCAGTTTACGCCTTTCCTCCTCTGCCTCTTCTACCCAAGGTCCTCCTAAAAGTCAGACAAGAGAAACCAAAGATATTAATTGCCCCGGACTGGCCCCGCCAATACTGGTACCCAGTCCTAAGGAACTTGTCTCAGTACCCAGCTTGGACCTTGCCTCAAAAACCACAACTACTGTTCTCAGCAGAACAATCAGATCCTGCACAATCAACTACAGACTCTGAACCTAGCAGCATGGCTAATCATGTAATCGTACCAACAACACCTCTCAGTAAAGCTGTGATAGATGTCATTTTGGAAGCCAGAAGGCCTAGTACTAGAAAATCTTATGCTGACGAATGGAAAAGATTCTGTGCTTGGAATCGAGCACAAGGAACTGATACAGCAGAACCACAAATTCCTCACATATTACAATACTTAACTGAGATGCTTGACAAAGGCCTATCTTTCTCATCAATCAAGATCCATGCCTCTGCCATTTTGGCTCATTACAATACAGAGCCACCTCTCTTTTCTCATCCTTTACTAAAGCAGTATCTTTGAGGAGCCAAAAACCTAAGACCTCCTAGAAGATCATCATTACCTGCATGGGACCTCAATTATGTATTGGAAAACTCACCCTGCCTCCATTTGAACCAGCCGCTACCGTTGATAAAGTTCTTATCATGGAAAACAGCTCTGCTACTAGCAATTACTTCAGCAAGAAGAGTTTCAGAACTACAGGCCCTCATGGCTGTAGAGCCTTTTATCGTATTTTACCCAGACAAGGGTGTCTGAGGACAAATCCTACTTTTATGCGTAAGGTGGTTTCCAGTGTGGCTCTTAACCAAACAATTCATCTGCCAACTTTTTATCCAAATCCGCAAAACAAAGGGGGAGAGAATTCTGCATTCCTTGGACTTGCACAGACAGCTAAGATGCTATTTGAGCAGGACAAAAGCTCTAAGAAAAACTGAGCGATTACTAGTGTTATATGCTGCAGGATCAGAAGGAAAGGCTATCTCAAAGCAGACTTTTTCATAGTGGATAAGCCACTGCATCCGTTTCTGTTACTTACACCATGGTAAACTTGTGCCCAAGGGCATTGAGTCTCATTCCACCAGAGCTGCAGCTACTTCGGCAGCCTGGAGTTCTGTTCACACCGTTACAAAGAATTACAATTTGCCTATCTACTCTTAAGTCCAGGGCAGGCTTTGCCACTGCAGTGCTGCAGGGCCTTATAGCCGCACCTAATGCTGTTTAGCTCCAGCCCCCTAACCATAGCTTTGGGATTCTACCCAAATGTAATGACTGCAACAGTGAAACATTAAGAACATAGTACAAAATGTAGATGTTAGAGTGTATTCACTGTTGCTGTCCAGGTTACCCTCTACAACCTATGTGGTGTATTTACTTTTAGATGAAGGTAAAGTTTATATTGATGCATGTGTATAGATTTATATATATAATAATGCTACCTTTTTGGGGGCCCCTGACATCGGGGGCAAGAAGAACTAAAGAAAATGATGTCTGCTACATGTTTTATACCCCTGACGACCTGACGTCATGGAAGAGAAGACAGCAACCGACGCAGGACCCAAGACTTTGGAATTCAGGCTGACTGAGGGCAACCTGCCAGCAGATTACCCAAATGTAATTACTGCAACAGTTAATACATTCTAACATCTACATTTATTGTAAGTGTACACAACTGTATTTTGCCAGACATTCTATAAAATGCAGCTACAATGCAGCAGATGCCTCTGGTAGATCTGCAGCATCTGCTTCTGTACTATGCAGGTACTCATGGCTTAGGCTCCAGCCACTGGCTGAAGACTTCAAATCAAACTTCTGGATGCACCACTGGATAAACTCCTGTTTGGGGAAGCAGCATGTAGACCTGTTTAAGAACCTGCAGGAGAAGAGTAAAGAACTCCAAGACCTGAAACGCCTTCTGCTTTTCCCAGTACCAAAATTGTACAGAAAGTACCCTACAAAGAGCTCCTTTGTCAGAAGAGCTCCTGTTCCAGCCACCCTTTCATCCTCCAGACATAGAAAAGGGGCCAGGAAACAAACCTCTAGCATAGTATCTTCTCAGCCCACCAACAGGCAGCCCTTTTAGGCCAGAAATAACAGTGCGTGACTGCCTCGGCCACCTTCCCCTCTCATCCCACCCCTCACTGTCTACCCTCTCTGGAAAGTAGTCACCTCAGACAGCTGGTCCTGGCAATAGTGGAAAAAGATACTTCCTGTCTTGGCAGGAAAACCCCATTCCAAAGGGCAGGCATCCCCCCCAAGAACCAACTTCAGTTAATTCCTCAAATTCTCCAAGACCTTCACACCCAGGGGACCATAGAGCCCATTCCCCCCTGCCAAGAATGAAAAGGATTCTACTCCAGGCTATTCCTGGTACCAAAAAAGGACAACCCTTGGAGGCCCATCCTAGATCTATTTTTCATAAATCTTTCTGAGGGTCCTGTCCTTCGAATGCTATCCTTTCAAAGCCGCCTTCCACTGCTGCCACCCAAGGCTTTCATGGTCACTTTGGACTTGAAGAAAGCTTATCCTCCACATCCCTATCCGCCCAAACAGGAAATGTCTACTCTGCTGGACTCTGTTCACACTTTCAATTTACTGGCTTGCCCTTTGGTTTGTCCAGTGCAGCAAGAGTCTTCACAAAGTGCTTAGCCCCAGCAGTAGCATACTGCAGGACCAAGGTCATTCAAATCTACTCCTACCTAGACATCCTTATCCTTGAGAAAGGGATGACACACTCAGAAATCTGCTCTTCTCCATGTTACTGCTCCAGAGGATGGGATTCACACTCACCCTCACAAAAACATCCTTCTCTCCAGCACAGGACAAAACCTTCCGAGGATGCAGGATAGGACCGATCTACTGAGGGCTTTCCTTCCTCAGGACAAAGGTATACTCCCTGGTCAACAACTTCAAGGACTTTCTCCGGATCAGTCACTTGTCAGCCAGACAATTCATGCGCCTCTTAGGCCTTATGGCAGTCGCCATTCCTATGCTTCAGTAGCCAGGCTGCACATGAGGAAGTTACAATGGTACTTGAATGTGTGGTCACAGCACAGCCACCCACTTCACTATCAAATACCCTTCCTCTCATGCTTGAAGACAGAACTGAAGTGTTGGATTCAGCAGGTACTACAAAACTCAGGCCATCCCTTGCAAACCACCACGCCAACTCAAGTAGTGCACACACATGCCTCCGATTTGGGCTGGGAGGCAACCATGTATGGCCTCAAAGTGCAAGCCCTATGGGAGCCATCCCTCCAGAGAAAACAAGTCTGTGTAATGGAGATTACTGCAGTCCGCCCTTCAGGCCTTTCTCCCTCTCATGCAACCAGGCTGTCTACAAATCTTCTGGGACAACACCACTATAATGTGGTATATCAACAAGCAGGGAGGGACTAGGTCTTATCTGTGCTGCAGGTCAGCAATACAGGCTTGGGAATTAACCTCAAGGAACAACATATCACTGCAGGCAGTTCATATTCCATCCCAGGATAGCCACCTGGTGGATGCTGTCAACAGCTCATTCTCTCTGCATTATGAGTGGATGTTGCACAGGGATGTATTCCTAGACATTGTTCACCAGTGGGGCATACCTCAAATCGATTTGCCTCCCTCCAGAGCAGACGATTGAAAACCTTCTGTGCCAAGGATCCCTCCCCACTAGATTGGGAGAATTGACTCCTTCACCATCTCGTGGAAGGGACTTTCTCTCTGAATGAGAGGGAAGCGATGGAAACCATAAAGGCCTCCTTAAAATCAGGAGGGACATGCCAAAAATATTGCTGGTGATTCCCTGTTTGTTGTTGACAACATTCCCAAATCCCAATTTTTACATACAAAACGTATTTGTTCCTCTCAGAAAACCCATTTCGAATATGAACAGGATTGGAGCGATATCCTCATTAGCAGAGGATACAACAGATGCCAAATTACACAAACTATTAACCAGATCAAAGATATGCCTAGATCACAACTTTTACAATATAAACCTACTCAAGTTGGATCAAAGACATCAACATCACAACCCATTAGGTTTGTTACCACCTATGGCAGCAATACATCCTCATTTAGAGAGATAATTAATAACCATTGGGATATTTTGCGTGCCCATGAACACTTAAATGACATTGCCAAATAGATGCTCCTTTTCCTATCGTAGGAGCAGGACTATCAATTCTTATTTTACACATTATAAAATATATAATCCTCCTACACCTATCTAGACGACCCTATTTGGTGACCCTTTGATAGGTTGTGTTCCTTGTGGCCATTGCAGTGCATGCAGACACATATTTAAGACCAAGGAATTTACTAGCTGCAACACTCCAAAGGTTTATCAGATAAAAATTTTTGGCAGTTGTAGTACGGACTGGGTTATCTATTTGGCAACCTGCACATGCCTGTCCTATGTGGGACAAACTTCCAGACCGCTGAGGCATTGGATTAGTGAACATCTTAGCGCTATTAGACCCCAAAAAATCACCAATGCACTATATAAACATTCCATGGTTCACAAAACTGCACAATTCAAATTCACTATTATTGATAAAATTGCAATGCACAGAAATATAAAAGCAGGCTGGCATGACAGACTTAATATGGAATCCACATGGATCACCAGGTTAGGAGCTCAATTCAAACCAGGTTTGAACGAAATTTGCTAGTCATATGCAGTCTGCTTCTTAATATGTTATACAAGTAATTTTGATGTTAAATGAACTTCTTTTGTGGTGTTTTACACAATATATGTTCAATTTATAACCTCTATTTCCAATCATTAATTTGTTTGGCATATGTTTAATTTTTTGAACATGTATATAATTTTTTGAAGATGCATATATTTTTGTATGTGTATATACCTTTAAATGTTTAGCTATATAAGAAGATACCAGGATGTTTCATCTAGATTCTTATTCATGCACTGAGGAAGGCTTGATATATTGCCGAAACCGGTTTGCAGTATTGAATATTATGTTGTATAATTGCCACAATTAAACTTATTCAGGCATTTTTCTTCCTTGTGCTGGATCATTTTTTGCATTTTGTCAGATTTCTGAAGATCCGTGCACTTCCACCCTGCGTAATTTTTGGTCTACACATCGCCACAGTAGTCAGGAAGTCCTTCTACGTGGCACACCTCATCATAAAAGGGTTCTCATCCAGGAAAAAAGAGGTCATTGTTCCCCTCTGCTCGACACTCATTTGACCCATTAATAGAGTACAATGCCCCTTTTGGAATGTGCCTCACAAGACATCTGCAGCAGCTGGAAAGGCCACAGAATACCTCACAAAGAGGATTACTGGTCTCAAATGCCCTACACTTACCGTCTCAAAAAACTCCAGCTTTACTTCTAGTATATCATCTACTCCGAGGTGATCTCTGCCTAACATATAAAGCTGTGTTAAACCCAGAGCTGTTGGACATGCTACACCTAAAGAAATCCCAATCCCTCCAAGCTGCACGCTCTAGGGATCTAAACCTTGTCACCACAGTAAACAGGACATGCTGGAGGGATAGAGTCCTGTCCCAGAGACTTCCCATACTCTGGAACAGGCTACCCATCTATGTCAGGCAAAGTTTTCCATTAGCACTCTTCAAGAAAAATATTGATGAGTGGATGGGAAATAGGAAATACACCCCAGGGATCACTTCTGTGTGTCTGCTTGACAGTGGCACAGGAAAATAACTTTCTTGGGTGGCGTAAGCCAGGGAACCTTGTTGGCTAGGCTTACGTAGGCCCTTGAGCTTATAGCTTAGTACCTACCTATGAACCTGTGGGAGATGCACTTATGTAGCCAAACTGGAGGTAAAGCTCTCTCCAACCAAAACTGAACTTCACAGTCCAGAGGAGAAGGTAAACATTTGCACCACACCACACTCATCACATAGTCTCCCTAAGTCTACACCCCCAAAATCCACACATAGTTACACAAAAACATTTGCGGAGGCTCACTAATAATCTGTCTAAGCAACAGAGACCTCCAAAGCAGAAATGCAAGCAACCTCCATCCCCCAACACAACCCAAATGACACATAGCCCACAGACTCGGTGTGCCACTCAACCGGAGACAGTAAGGCAAAACAGCGTACCCAACTCACTAGTCCTAGGTGACTCTATAGTCAGGCACACTGATGTCCCACTCACCAGGCTAAACAAGGAGGTGGTTACTGTCCGCTGCCTGTCGGGTGCCAGGATCCGACACATAACCCACACACTCAGGTCACTCCACAACAAGTAAAAATATGACTCTGTCATTGTCCATGTTGGTGTGAATGACCTGAGGCATAGCTCCCCTGGACTACATGGAGAGACATGGAAGAGCTCTCCAATCTTGCAGCCCAGGCAGGTGTGACCCTAGCCCTGGGTAGCATTCTGCCATCGTCCAGAATAACGCAGTACAAGGACAAAAATATTGACTTCAACAATTGTCTAAGGTTCTGGTGTCATTCTAAGGGGATTCAGCGTCTGTCTGTCTGGGATTAAATGGTCGACACACCACATTGCTTTGCTAGAGATGGCCTGCACCTGTCGCCCCTGGGATTCCAGATACTGGCTAAGGCTGTTGCCACCCCTATAGTACAAAAAACAAAGAGCCAGCACAATTGACTTCAAAATTACTTTGTATTCATAAATACATACAGCAAACAGACCGGTTTCGGCTGGATAAACACAACCTTCCTCAGTGTAAGAAACACAAACAAATAGTATGCTGTTTAAATAATATAAGGCCATTTCCCATTGGTAGAATACTCATAAATATTCATTAAGCCCTGGTGGGAATAAACCCCCTAACTTGATGATCCACTTTCTTTCTTTATTATTTAGAATATTATGCCATTCAGTTTTATTTAGTCGATTACCATGAATTACATCAATCACCATGAAATTGAACTGTGCAGTGGGATGCAATAAGTAATGTTTATATAAAGCATTTGTCATTTTTTTATGTTTGATGTTACTTATGTGTTCCGAAATCCGTGATCTTAATGGACGAGACGTCTGTCCTATGTAGAAAGCTCCACATTGGCAAGTAGCAAGGTAGACAACCCAATCATTGCTACAGTTGGCAAAAAAGCCTATATCATAAACCCTGGAGCAATTTCTACTAGAAAAGCCTTAGCTGTAGTCACAAATCTACAATTCGAGCAGTGGCCACATGGAAAACATCCATATAAGGCTTTGCCTGACAGTGTGGTCTGTTTGTGTATGGGGATTTTAGTGTCACAGTGCTTATAATGATTGAAATAGGATTTCAGATTTTTTCCATTCCTATATGAGAAAATACATCTGTTTGGAATAAAATTAGCAATATTATTATCAGATTGAAGAATGTTCCAATTCCTATGAACACTGTCCAAAAGACAATTGGTGTTACGAGCATAGGTAGTGACAAATCTTAATGTAGTAGATGCAACAGCAGTTTTATCTTTATATTGAAGTAATTCAGACCTATCCATGTTATGTACCTGATTTTTAGCCATTGCAATGTTGCCAACCTGGTAGCCTCGTTGTATGAATCTGTCCGTTAGATCTCTCTCATTCAAACAAAATGTATGTGTCTTGGAACAGATACGTTTGGCCCTTATAAACTGCGATTTGGGAATATTCCTAGTGATGTGTGGTGGATGGTAACTGGAAGCATGTAGGACTGAATTATATTGTGGGAACTTTCTAAACATTTCACTATCCAAAGTGCCATCTGGTAGCTTATGTATAAGGACATCCAGAAAGGTGATGTCATTTTTATCATGATGTTCAGTGAATGTCAGTCCCCATTCATTTGTGTTAAGATAAGAAACAAAATCAACCAGTCCAGATTCATTTCCCCTCCAAACCAACCACACATCATCTAGGTATCGCCTCCATATGTCCATGTCTTGTAAAAAGGCGTTTCTGGAAACATCATAAATAATATTGGACTCAACATAAGCCATGAAAAGGTCAGCATATATGGGGGCAAAAGATGCCCCCATAGCTGTACCTTTAATTTGCCAGAAACACAGATTTTTATAATTAAATACATTGCATGTCAGGACATATCTGGCCATATCAATCAAAAAAGAATTAAACAATGGAGAATACAATTTGGCAACATCTAGCCAATGTGCCAAAGCTTTCAATCCAGCCTGGTGAGGTATGTTCGTATAAAGTGCACTCACATCTAATGTACATAAGAACCAGTCAGGTTCAAGTTGTGTATCAGATATTATTTGTAGAAAGTTAGTAGTATCCTTTAACCTAGATCTAATAAAAGGTAATAATGGTTTCAAATGTTTAGTCAAAAACATGGACAGAGGCTCAGTAACATAGCCCTTGCCAGATACTATGGGTCTGCCAGGAGGATTAACAACACTCTTGTGGATTTTAGGTAGAAAGTAAATATACTGTGCATGAGAATCCACTATAGACAAATGTTGAAAGACTTCATTATTGATGATACCACGTTCCTTGGCATCAACAAGAAAACACTTTATACATTTGACAAATCTTGAAGTCGGATCGACAGACATAAGAGAATAGTATCTAGTATCAAAAAGCTGTCTCCGAGCCTCCTTATCATAATCCGTCCAGTTTTGCACAACCACAGCCCCACCCTTATCAGCTATAGTAATAACAATGTCTCTGTTATTCTGTAAATCACATATAGCCTGTCTCTCCATAGGGGATACATTGTTATATTTGACAACAGCATCAGAACTAAAGTAGTGTAAATCCTTAAGCACACTATTTAAAAATAGGTGGACTGTGTCATGCATAGGCGGTACAAAACTGGATTTATGGTAAGTGAATTTACCATGGTCTATATTGTAACCAGAATCACCAAAATATAATCTTAGGTTAAGCAATCTACAGAAATTAACTACATCTTGAGCAAGTGCATCCTCAGAAATCAAAAACCCAGGTATGAAACTGAGACCTTTATTCAAAATGGAGATATGTGTAGGGGATAAAATAACATCAGACAAGTTCAACACATTATTAGAATCCACATCATTCAATTTTTCAAAGCCATTGCTAGTAGGCCTTGATTATTTTGAACCCTTCCGATGTTTACGCCCCCCCCGTCTCCGTTTACTCCTAAAGGGGCATCCCCCAGTGTTCTTTTGGGAGAGGGTGACCCCGATGCTGCCAGGGATTCGTTGTCTGTACCAGACGACGTATCATCACAAGATGAAGTGGTCCCATTATAATTTTTTCGTAAAATGGACCTAGGTCTTTTGCGTTTAAAGGTAGAAGCTGGAGGATTATCAAACCTCACATGCTTGGTCTGATACAAAAATGGATTTCCACGTAGGTAATCTTCCTGGTCCCTATTGAATTTCTTCATTTTCCTAGATTTCAGTTCAGCATCATATTTTTTAAGGTCAACTGCTACCTTATTCAATTTAACTTCAAAGGAAGGTTCCTTTTCATAAACCTTAAGTTTATCCGCTAGAGCAGTAATGCCTGCAAGGCCCCTATCAATAGCCCTATTGTGAAAATTTAGCAATTCGATTACAAAAGCCATAGTGGCTTCCTGTTGTATTTTGGACCAATTTTTGGTCAGCTCCTCATCCATATTACTGACATGTGGAACAGTACGAATACGTAGTCCCCTAGGGGTGATATTGGCAGTCTGGTATGCCCTAAAGAGTTTACTGTGCCATACATTGGCACGTAATTGTCTCAACTGTTTATTGAGGTCATCAATCAAAACTTGACACGATGACTCTAAACCACCCAATTCAGTAGGTTGAATATTCCCATTATTATTGTTGGTTAAACCAAAGACCCCTAGGTCATCTTTATCTGCAACCAAACCCGAAATAAGGTTCGATAAATCCATACTGATAACCACAATACTGTCAATGTTGGTATCAAACTGAACTAATATAGTCCAATCAGAATAATCCAAATATCAATAGCTGTCAATAATGGTTACTGTAAAAATAAACCACAACAACTAAAAACCACAATGGACAATAACAGCAGAGAACCCCAAAAATGTAATAGCTGCGTCCACAACAACTAGAGAAGAACCAAAGGTCCAGATGAAAAATGATACAAATCAAGCTAATATATAAAATTAAGGGACCTTACTAGCATAAAGGCAGTAACGGACCAAAAAAAGGCCTTAAGATTTAATATATGCTGAGTTGAAATCCAATAACCCTATCCAAAGAAAGGATAGCCATATAGAACCCAGAGGGACCAGGATAGACAATAATCCACTCCAAATAAATTGTAAAGAAATAACATATATGTTATTAGTTACACAGTGCTTATCATACAATTAAACGAACCATTTTGTAGTATACATATATATGTTGCCATAACCAAATATGACCCCCTATGTTGACATAATATAGCTGCTACCAAATTAAAAAATAAAAAAGGGGATGAGACTCTATTATACTGATCCAGGTTACTATGATGTAGGTTCAATATATCAAGAGTTATATATGATACTAGATAGGGACCCTAAAACAGAACCCCAATCATAAATATACCTGCAAACATTGAGAACTTTGCAGAAATAGTAATCCAACTATCAGTGAAAAATGACCTAGCTGTGTTCATATATTTATAGATATTAATGAGCTGAAACCCAGAATATCAAGAACATCATAACTTTCCATTTGTAGATAATCCTTACTAAAAAGAAGGGACCACATATATCATGTATAAACTATAAAATATGCATTAACTTAGACATAGAATCTGAAAAAGTTACATATATGATAAACATACATACTTGGAAGAATTGGAGATCCAAAAATGTAAATATATAACTTGGTAATTACAAAGTAAATACCAATAGGTATTAATAGAATTGTTCAAAATACAACTGCTGAAGAACTCAAGATGGCTCCCAGTTTTAGTCAAAAGCCAAGTCACACCAGGAAAATGTTCATAAAGAAAAGGCCCATATTATATCCCGTAACAGAAAAAAATCCAAAATTGTATAAATTCTTGATACTATAGATCAAGTGACAGTTCAGACATCCGGACATATTATAAAGAAACTTCAAGAGAATTGTATAGTGTCAAAATATAAAAATAATGAATCTCCCGGTCGCTAGACAGGAAAATCAAACCCATGTATATGAAGTTATTTATAATATTAAATGGCAAAAAAGATTTTTTTGCCCATAGTATTTCAAACAACCTGTCTATTAAAAAAGCATGTGAACTGCTATGAATAACCCCCGCAGTCAACACATTTCAGAAAATACTAAATACTGTATAAACAGTTAACAAAAAAACAGAAAACATATCCCCCTTAGAGGACAACTATGATTAGGTAATGTCCCGATCCTAACAAAGTATATAAAATGTCTAAACCACCAATAGTTTCAGCAGTATACGAGCATCATCACCATCAAACCAAAAAAAGAAAAATGGAGTGTTGCAGCCAGACGAGAGTTCAGTTGTTAAAAATTCCACAGTAGCACCCCAAATGCTTCCACTTGTACTGGTGTATAGTCCTTGTCCCAGATGCGCTAAATGCTAAATACAGCATATACAGTTAACAAAAGACACGAAACATGTCCCCCACAAAGGACAATAGTGAATTAGTACTGTCCCGTTCCTCAAAAAAGAGTGTATGAAATACAAACAGTCCCAGCATTAAGCGAGCGTCATCTCCATCGAGCCGAAAAAAAGAAAAAATAGAGTATCGCATCCCAACGAAAGTTCAATCATTATAAATTCCACAGTAAATGCTTGCACTTGTACCTGCATATAATCCTTGTCCCAAATACGCTGAATGCTGATTTAATCAAAAAGTCCTGAGTTGTACAAATGCGCCCGTACCTCAGCAAGCTGCAAACCAAACTGAAGGAAATACTCAATGACACAGCACTCAAAAAGCGGCGAAACGCCAAGACCACAAAAACCTTTCAAAAAATACGAGTGCTACCACCACAAAACTCAAATTTAGTGGTGTGTGGAATAAAATGAAGAATGTGGATCAATGAGAGAGATCTAACGGACAGATTCATACAACGAGGCTACCAGGTTGGCAACATTGCAATGGCTAAAAATCAGGTACATAACATGGATAGGTCTGAATTACTTCAATATAAAGATAAAACTGCTGTTGCATGTACTACATTAAGATTTGTCACTACCTATGCTCGTAACACCAATTGTCTTTTGGACAGTGTTCATAGGAATTGGAACATTCTTCAATCTGATAATAATATTGCTAATTTTATTCCAAACAGATGTATTTTCTCATATAGGAATGGAAAAAATCTGAAATCCTATTTCAATCATTATAAGCACTGTGACACTAAAATCCCCATACACAAACAGACCACACTGTCAGGCAAAGCCTTATATGGATGTTTTCCATGTGGCCACTGCTCGAATTGTAGATTTGTGACTACAGCTAAGGCTTTTTCTAGTAGAAATTGCTCCAGGGTTTATGATATAGGCTTTTTTGCCAACTGTAGCAATGATTGGGTTGTCTACCTTGCTACTTGCCAATGTGGAGCTTTCTACATAGGACAGACGTCTCGTCCATTAAGATCACGGATTTCGGAACATATAAGTAACATCAAACATAAAAAAATGACAAATGCTTTATATAAACATTACTTATTGCATCCCACTGCACAGTTCAATTTCATGGTGATTGATGTAATTCATGGTAATCGACTAAATAAAACTGAATGGCATAATATTCTAAATAATAAAGAAAGAAAGTGGATCATCAAGTTAGGGGGTTTATTCCCACCAGGGCTTAATGAATATTTATGAGTATTCTACCAATGGGAAATGGCCTTATATTATTTAAACAGCATACTATTTGTTTGTGTTTCTTACACTGAGGAAGGTTGTGTTTATCCAGCCGAAACCGGTCTGTTTGCTGTATGTATTTATGAATACAAAGTAATTTTGAAGTCAATTGTGCTGGCTCTTTGTTTTTTGTACTCTTCTGTGTGGAGCCTGGCATTTGCCTACGTGCAGGGGACCTTTTATCTTGATGCCACCCCTATAGTGCCTTTTTTAGGCAAGGTTCAAATGACAAATTCACCACCATAACAGGAACAGGCAAGCAAAATCTAAGGGTAATGCTACTCAATGCTAGACGTCTCATCATCATCTTTCGGCTGTTTCCATTAGAGGTCGCCACAGCAGATAATCTGTTTCCCTTTCTTCCTGTCCTCTGCATCATGCTCTTTCACACCAACCACGTGCATATCCTCTCACCACATCCATAAACCTTGTCTTAGGCCTTCCTCTTTTTCTCTTATCTGGCAGCTCCATCCTTGGCATCCTTTTCCCATTATACCCAGTATCCCTCCTCGGCACATGTCCAAACCAACGCAATCTCGCCTCTCTTGCTTTGTCTTCAAACTCTCCAATCTGAGCTGACCCTCTAATATACTGATTCCTAATCCTGTCCATCCTAGTCTCACACCCAGTGCAAATCTTAACATCTTTATCTCTACCACACCCAGCTCTGACTCCTGCATTTTGGTCAATGTCACTGTCTCCAACCCATCTAACATAAGCTGGTCTCACTATCCTCTTGTAGACCTTCCCTTTCACTCTTTTTGGTACCCATCTGTCACAAATCACTCCTGACACTCTTCTCCACCCATTCCAATTCCACCCTGCCTGTACTCTCTTCTTCACCTCTCTTCCACACTCACCATTACTCTGAACTGTTGATCCCAAGTACTTAAACTCATCCACCTTTACAAACTCTACTCCCTGCATCCTCACCATTCCTCTACCCTCCCTCTCATTTATACACATATATTCTGTTTTAGCCCTGCTGACCCTCATTCCTCTCCAAAGCATATCTCCACCTCTCCAGGATCTCCTCAACCTGGTCCCTACTCACTACTATCACAATGTCATCTGCAAACATCATAGTCCACAGGGCTCTCCTTTCTGATCTCATCTGTCAACCTGTCCATCACCACTGCAAATAAGAAAGTGCTCAGAGCTGATCCTTGATTTAATCCTAACTCCACCTTAAACGTATCTGGCACTCCCACCACAGTCCTCACAAATGTCACACTACCCTCGTACATATCCTGTCCCACTCTTACATACTTCTTTGCCACTCCCGACTTCCTCATACAATACCACAACTCCTCTCTAGACACTCTGTCATATGCTTTCTCTAAGTCCACAAAGACACAGTGCAACTCCTTCTGACCTTCTCTGTATTTCTCCAACACCACTCTCTCAGAGCAAACAGTACATCTGTAGTGCTCTTTCCTGGTATGATACCATACTGCTGATCACTAATAATCACCTCCCTTCATAATGTAGCTTCCGCTACTCTTTCCCATAACTTCAGGCTGTGACTGATCAATTTTACCCCTCTGTAGTTACTGCAGCTCTGCACATCACCTTTATTCTTAAAGTTGGGTACCAAAACACTTTCTCCACTCCTCAGGCATCCTCTGACTTTCCAAACTTTCATTAAACAATCTTGTTAAAAATTCCACTGCCATTTCTCCTAAGCACCTCCATGCTTCCACTAGTATGTCATCTGGGCCAACAGCCTTTCCATTCTTCATCCTCTTCAGAGCTGTCCTTACTTCTTCCTTGCTAATCTGTTTCACTTCCTGATTCACTATCCCCACATCATCCAACCTTCTCTCTCTCTCATTCTCTTCATTCATCAGCCCTTCAAAGTACTTTTTCCATCTACTCAACACACTCTCCCCATTTGTGAGTACGTTTCCCTCACTATCCTTTGTCACCCTTACCTGCTGCACATCTTTCCTAGCTCTGTCCCTCTGTCTAGCCAATCGGTACAGGTCCTTTTCGCCCTCTTTAGTGTCCAGTCTCTCGTACAACTCTCCATATGCCTTATCCTTAGCCTTCCCCACCTCTCTCTTTGCCACGCACCTCATCTCCTTATACTCATGTGTACTTTCATCATCACTTTGACAATCCCACTTCTTCGCCAACCTCTTCCTCTGTATACTCTCCTGTACTTCCTCATTGCAACACCAGGTCTCCTTGTCTTCCTCCTTCTGTCTAGATGTCACACCAAGCACCTTTCTAGCAGTCTCCCTTACTAGCTCTGCTGTAGTTACCCAGCTATTTGGTAACACTTCACTGCCACCCAGTACCTGTCTTAACTCTTCCCTGAACTCCACCTCACAATCACCCTTTTTTAACTTCCACCATTTAATCCTTGGCACTGCTTTCACACTCCTCTTCTTGATCACCATCGTCATCCTACAGACCACCATTCTAAGTCTAAATTTGAAAATGCACTCACTCAAGGCACTCCTTAAAAATGGGGAACATCAATATCTGTGCAGTGACTGAGACCTGGTTCAAGGCTCCAGAGAGCACCCATGCACTACCAGGCTATAACTCATACCACACTTTTCGGCCATGTAACCTGGACCGAAACACCAAAGGCGGAGGTGTGTCCATATTCATTATGGATATCCATACCTCCAGGCTAGTTGCTCAGCATAATGCATTCGAGGTTATCCAAGTGCAACTAACTCTGGGCAAAACTGCACTCCAAATTGTAGCTTGCTACAGATCCCCCACCATGTCCCAGGATTCCCATTTCTCTTTTCTTGATGTACTGGAAAATATTAGGGTTCAACCAAACACCCTAATAATGGGCGACTTCAACTACCCAACCATTAACTGGGAAAACTACTCGTGTACCAACTGCTTAGCTCAACGCTTTCTGGAATTCATAAACTCCAATGGCCTGGATCAACTTATCCACACCCCCACCAGGGGCAACAATATCCTAGACCTAGTCATTACCAGCGTGACTGACCGGTGTTCCACACCTGAAGTCAACTCCTCGTTGGTCCAATCCAACCATAAGCTAATCACCGTTGATATCCACATCCCGCTCCACCCCCCCATTAAAGAAACCACGGTATAAAATTTCTCCAAAGCCAACTTTGTGCTTCTTAATACAGAAGTGGTGAACTTCATGACACCCATGCAGATGGACAATACAGTTACAACTGCTGAATCCTACACAAATGCACTCTATAAGCACTTAACACGAGTGCATGGATCGTGCTATCCCAAACAGAACCAAGACGCTATCCTCCAACAAAAGGAAGCCAATCTGGTGGTCCCCTGCCATAAACTGTACAACAGAAGTTAGAAGCTTTTGCAAAAGAGAGTAAAATCCCATGAGTGGAGGAGCTCCCTGGTCAGCCTCAGTAAGAAGCTGAGATCCCTTATAAGATCCTCCAAAGCTGGCTATGAAAACAGAATTGCCACTAATTCTAAGGACAATCACAAAGCATTCTACAGCTATGTCAAGAATCTCGATGGCAACACCCAGATCTACTCTGAGTTACAGCACAACAGCACGAAAATTACTGAACCAAGTGATATTGCCAACATCCTGGCAGATAGGTTCAGTGCTAACTTTACCCCCCCCCCCCCCACCCTTTAAAGGGCCCATATCTATACAGGAAGAATGCAGAGTCCCTGTAATCACAACTATGCAGGTAAAAGCTGCACACTCTAAAGCCAAATACACAGCATCCATGGGACCGGACAACATCTCAGGCTGCATTTTACATGAACTGGCTCCCCGCTTAAGCACCATGTTCTATAATAGCCTCACATCAGGCTTTGTGCCCACTGAATGGCACACAGCAACAGTTATCCCACTCCACAAAGAGGGAGCCTCCACTGATACCGGGAACTATCGCCCTATTAGCCCTTATGAGCCTGGGCAGCAAGACCATGGAACGTATCATCATGGAACTCATAAACAAAAACATTGGTCACCTCCAAACTCTGGATCCCACCCAGTTCGGGTTTGTGAAAGGTAGATCATGCCTCCTTAACCTGATCGACTTCTTTGAGGCAGTCACCAAAGCCGTAGATGAGGGTAAGCTGGTTCACACAGCCTATCTTGACCTCGCCAGGGCTTTCGACACCATCCCCCATTCTGGAATTATAGCTAAGCTCACTAAACTAGATATAAATCCCTACGTTACAAGATGGGTTGCCAATTGGCTCACTGACGAAACCCACACTGTAAAAGTTGCAGACTCCAAATCTGACCTCAAACCAGTAACAAATGGAGTACCACAGGGTTCAGTCCTGGGACCTCACCTTTTTGGTATCTTCTTTTCTGAAGTACATGCTAACACAGAAGGTCTCTGGCTAACGAAGTTTGCAGATGACTGCAAACTAGGAGCCATAGTAAAGTCCCCAAATGATGTGGACATCCTACAGAAGGGCCTCACTGAGACAGATGCCTGGTGTTAGAGCCATGGCCTCAAGCTCAGTGCCAGAAAGTGCAGTGTCATCCCCTTTGGTAAAAACTCAGGACCCATGAACTACCACATAGGCAGCAATCTGCTTAACACCGAATGTGTGATAAGAGACCTTGGGACCCAGGTGGACAGTAGTCGCTCCTTTGATAGTCACATTGCCACAGTAGTCAGAAAGTCCTACGTGGCACACATCATAAAAGGGTTCTCATCCAGGAAAAAAAGAGGTCATTATTCAGTTGTACTCGACACTCCTTAGACCCATTATAGAGTACAACACCCCTTTTGGAATGTGCCTCACAAGACATCTGCAGCAGCTGGAAAGGCCACAGAAGTACCTCACAAAGAGGATTACTGGCCTCAAATGCTCTACACTGACCATCTCAAAAAACTCCAGCTTTACTCCGTAGCATATCACGTACTCCGATGTGATCTCTGCCTAACATATCAAGCTACGTCAAACCCAGAGCTGTTAGACATGCTACACCTAAAGAAATCCCAATCCCTCCAAGCTACACGCTCTAGGGACCTAAACCTTGTCACCACAATAAACAGGACATACTGGAGGGATAAGATTCCTGTCCCAGACACTTCCCATACTCTGGAACAGGCTACCCATCTATGTCAAGCAAAGTTCTTCATTAGCACTCTTCAAGAAAAATCTTGACGAGTAGATGGGAAATAGGAAATTCACCCCGGTGATCACTTCTGTCTCTCTGCTTGACAGTGGCACAGGAAAATAACTTTATTGGGGAACCTTGTTGGCTTGGCTTGGCTTACGTAGGTTCTTGGGCAGATAGCCTAGTACCTACCTATGAACCTAAGACTCCTGTTCTGAATTCCTCGACTCAGTCTCAGCCGGGGACCTCTTGATGTCTTGGCGGCCCGGTCAGATCTGAGAGGGTAGGTTCGGTGCCGAAGTTCTCAGAGCCTCCCCCATCCTGGGAATTTTGTTCTGGATCAGCCTGGCCCCAACATTGGCTTTGAGACTGCTGTCACCTGGATTTGAGGAGATCGAGACCAGAGAAAAGTCTTTCGGGTTGGGATTCTTTCATTTCTCAGGGACAGGTTAGCTTTTGAGGCTCTAGAGGTAGTGGTGCTTCGTTCTTCAGTTCAGACATTTTGCCCAGTCAGATCTGCATTCCTGTACCTTTTGCAGACCTTGCCTCAAGTGTCTTGACCGGACCCCTCTCAGGAACAGCAGGTTTGCTACCCTTCCGGGTTCCCCCTCCTCCGGTACCACCTAGAACACCCCACAAAGGAGGTTTCTTGGAAGACGTGGTGCATGAGGAAACACCTGGACTCCATGGAGAAGTCTCATCACTGAAGACATTGATGTTGATGAAGGTAAGTGATCTTCTCAGTCACCCTCTGACTGTTTCCTTGTGGAACATCCTTGAGATCTTGAAGTAGAGGTGTGACTGGAAGTCCTGCAATCCCTCATCTGAGGAGTCTTGTGTACCTGATGGCTTTTAAATCCTGCCAGCAGGGAAGCTGCAGAGAATCAAGGGTCCAGAGATGTATTCCTAGGAAGACCCTTTCAGTGCTCCTGAATGGACCGATTGATTTCTCTGGAGGCAGTCGGGGATAGACTATCCCTGCACCAGAGATCCTGGCTGAAAATAAACGACAAATGGGTGCAGAGGGTAATATCATTGTATACAGTTTTCCACTCTAATGGCCTAAAACAAAAAACTCCTTGATCCACCCAGTCAAAGGGAGCAAGAAGCAGTACAGATACAAAAGCTGCTAGATAGGAGTTGTTGGAAGTCCCACCACACCAGAGAGGATCCAGTTCTTACTGAGGGTTCTTTTTTTTTAGTACCAAAAATAGGGGACTGGAGACCAATACTGGATCTCTGCAGATTAAACAAGTCAGTTCAGCGGAGCAAGTTCTGGATGGTCACTGTTCAGTCCATCCTCCCACTATTGGGAAGGGACTATTGGCTGTGCTGTATAGACCTTCAGGATGTATACTACTGTATAAAAATGGACAGGCGATCCAGAAGTCCTTTATGCTTCTGGCTGAGAGCTAGTTACTACAAGTTCAGAGTACTGCTGTTTGGCATCACTACAGCCCCCCAGAGTGTTCACCAAATATATGGCAGTAGTAGCGGCTCACTTGAGACGGCAAGGATTCCTGGTGTTTTCATATGTAGACTGGCTCATCACCGTCCTGACCAGGCATATACTCCTTCCAGCAAAAGACATGGTTTTTCAAACATATTGTTCTTTTGGTATTACAGTAAATTGCAAAAAGTCAAACCTAGACCCCTCTCAAGAGTTGGACTTTATAGAAGTGCACACACAGAATCGAGATGGTAGCACACCTTCCGTTTTCAAGAGTGGTGACGATAAGAGATCAAGTCAGAACGTTAGTACACAATTCAGGGATATCTACTTGAACAGTACTTCAGGCCTTGGGTTCTGTGGCAGCCGCAATAGTAATGGATTCACTAATGAGATTCTAGGAGTATTACAGTGGCTTCTCATGTTACAGTGGTTGTTTCCATCAACCCATTTCAGCCACGATAAGGATTACTAACACTTGCAAGATCATCCCTTTGTCTCCCTGCTTCCCAGGGTCACAGTGATTTTGGATACTTCCCAGACAGGGTGAAGGGAGGGCATTGTTTGGGAAGAACAGTCAAAGGCACGTGGTCTGTTCAAGAGGCCATGTTGCACATAAATGTCCTGGGGATGAGAGCAGTGCTACTAACGTTTGTAAGCCTTTCAGAATGCTGTCCCTTGCTGAACAGTTGCGATTCAATCAGACAACCTGTTGGTAGTCTGGTACATCAACAAGGGGGAACAAGATCATACTCGTGTCGAGAGGTGCTCAGTGTGGCAGTGGGTAACTTCATCCAACCATTTTCTGATAGCAAAGCACATTCCGGGAAGTCCAACTTCATAGCAGATAACTTGAGCAGATCCATTATGCTTCATGATTGGTCCCTCAAGCAGAAAGTGGCGGAAGACTCATTCTGCAAGTGAGGCTAGGCTTGCTGCGATGTTAGTGTCCCCTCTGAGCAACAAATGCAGCAGCTACTTTGCCCTGATCCCCTCACGAGGGGAGTCCCCGAGGGATGCTCACTCACGATTAGCATCCCAGTGTGCCTTTCCCCCAACCCCATTAATCTCCAAATTTCTTCAGAAAGCGAACAGGTTGAAGAGAAGTAATCCTCTATATTCTTCTGCTCTCATGTTGGGATCCTTTGCCTCAGGCAACCCAAACATCTGCTTTTATACAAAAGCTTAGCCTGGCTGCTGTAAGGGGCGCGGGACGGCACACCCTGGGGCCATAAACTGTGGGCCATAAATGTAACCTCCACATGCACAGACCTCAGAACTTATCTGCCATAGTCGGACGTCAGCTTGCTCGCTTTGCACTCCTGACTACGTTAAAGATAAGTACCTCATTAGGGAATCGTTTCTTATTTTTTGGCTTAGCTTAGGTTGCTGTTTGTCTTTTAGCTGATTCTTTCTTTGTCCTCTAGGAAGGGAAAATGTAAGTGTGGTAGGCAAATTCTGCATAAAGATGCACATTACCTAAGCTTGTTTTGCTTGGGGCCGTCCCATGACCATACAGCATGTAAAGTCTGCCAGTCGTTCGTCCCTAAGACCTGGCGCAGTTGTCTGGCAGCCCTCATCCTGTAGAAATCCAACGCCTAAAGCGCCTTGCCATCTTTGGATTCCAAATCTGCCATCCAAGTGGAGCCGCCTAAAATGAAAGCCACGGTCTCTATGCCTGACACTGCACCTCTGACTTCGGACATCCCACCAGCTCCTAGTCTAGGGGCTGAGGAACGTCTGATAAGACTGGAGACTTTGGGCGGGTACCATTTCGGAAGCTGCCCTTTCTTCTCCAGCCAGCATGTCCGCCCGCAGAGGTTTCTGAGACGTTTGTCTCAGTCTCTGCCTATGTTGAGGGGGAACCTAGCTTGCCCATATGGCCATCATTGCATGCTTCCAAGGAAGCCACTACAACCCCAGGCCTGACGTCTGATACCAGGCCTTTAGCCTCTCGGACTACTTAAGACTCCTTCTCTCAAAAGAAAACAAAAGACTAGGCATGTATCTCCCCCCAGCAGAAGATCAGCCTGACTGGAAGGCATTTTCCCAGTCATTATTTCTTGCCTTTATAGCCTTGTGGCCTACTGCCTCACATACTCCTGCCCTGCCAACTTTTAAATCCCAGGCCTGCATCTGCTAGCTTCATAACACCTCCACAGACTGGAGGAAGATTCTCCTTCCTCTGAATCTCTCACTTATGCCTCCCAGTTGGTCTCTCCCCTAGATTACTGCTCCCCAGATGAGGACTCATTGGAAGGGGACTCCCCACCAGAAGACGTAACTTTTGGAGAAACAATCTCCAGAATGAGAGAATATTTTCAGTGGGACTCAACCCAAATGACTGAGCTGCAGAAGAGATACTTTGAGCTTCTGCAGATGGAGTCCCCCTCTCCTTTTGCTATTCCTCCTGTGATTCCTGCATATTTGGATGCCTTTGCCTCCGCTTCCAAGACCCCAAAATCCCAGCCACTGGCACCAAAAAGGGCAGACAGGTTCTCCAGGGTTCCTGATTGTTATAAATATCTCATCAAACTTCCCCTAGCAGGCCCATCTACCATTGTGGTGCCACCAGACAAGCAATCCAGGCAGATTCATTCTTCTCTATTGCCACCAGATAAGGACAGTAAAGTGATGGACAGACTGGGGAAAAAAGATCTACACTTTCTCCACCCTGGTCTTTAGGGCCATTAAGTAAGACTCGCATGGTAAAGTATGCTCTAGATCTAGTTTCCCAGGCATCTGCATTGCTCTCTGATTCCCCTACAAAGTCCCAAGTTGCCTCTAAGCTTTCTTTAACAGCACAGGTTGCCAGGCATTCCATAAAATGCAGCTATGATGCTGCTGAAGCCTCAGCCAGATCAGCTGCATGTGCCTGCGTCTTGCGCAGGTACTCCTGGCTTCGACTTCAACCCCTCCCCAATGAAATCAAAAACAAGATGCTGGGTGTTCCCCTGGACAAACAAGTTCCCCTTTGGCAAGCATTTTGCTGAAAAATTCAAAAGTTTGCAAGAAAAAGGCAAAGAACTGCAGGACTTGAAGCATCTACTTGTATCCCCAGTTCATGAATTCTACAGGAACTACCCTGCTAAACCAAGCTTTGTTAGGAGGGCACCTGCTCCTTCCACATCTTCCTCAAAGCATAGGAAAGGGGCTAGGAACCCTCATCCCCTAGGACTACTCCCTCGCAATCTACCCCCAGGCAGCCCTTTCCAGATGGACCAAACAATGTGCGACTTCCTAAATACCCTCCACCATCTCCCCGTTTCAACCCGCCTCGCTGTCTTCCCCTATTGCAACACATCACTTCAGACCGTTGGGTCTTAGTAGTAGAAAAATGGTACTTTATGATCCGGCAGGAAAAACCATTACCAAAAGGTATGCCCCTACCTCCAAAAAAAACAAATCCACCTGATCAGCTACCCTTAGCCAGGCATCCGATTTCCAGGCCTATGCTTAAGTCTATCCCAGTCAAAAAGAAACAAAAAAAAATCTGACTACACCTGCCAAAGGCCTACCTGACTGGCAGTCCTTCACCTAATTTTTGATGCAGGCCTTTGTGGCCCTTAGGCCATTAGCTTCTTCTCCGTTTACTCTTCCCCTCCTCAGCCATAGGCCTGCCTCTGCCTCTTCCACCACCTACCTCACAAGACAGGGAAGCAGAGCAAGAGACCTGTTATATTCAGATGAATCTATATCTTACACTTCCCAAATAGTCTCTCAAGAGTATTATTCCCCAGATGAAGAATCCATGGAAGGGGACTCCCCTCCAGAGGATGTCACCTTTGGGGAGACCATAACCAAAATGGAGTACTTCAAATGGGACACCTCACAAATGTCTGATACTCTTCAAGGTATTTTGAACTACAAGTGGAATCTCCCTGCCCTTCTGCCTTTCCACCTGTCATTCCTGCCTATTTGGTTGCCTTTTCATCAGCATCAGACACTAGAGTCTCAGCCACCTGGCCTTCTACAAGGTGCCTGATGACCAGAAATTTCTAGTCAAACCTCCCCTGATGACCAGAAATTTCTAGTCAAACCTCCCCTGGCAGATCTGCTGTGATTTTCATTTCACTAGATAAACAGTCTCATTCCATCTGCCCCTCTTACGTACAGATAGACAGCAAAACAATGGGTAGAATTGGAAAGAAGGTTTACACCTCTTCCACATTGGCCTTTAGAGCCATCAGCTATCAAAGCCATATGACCAGATATGCTCTGGACCTGGTCTCAAGCCACTGCTCTGCTGGCTGCTACTCCAGACTGCCCCACTAAATCTGACCTTTCTTCCAATCAATCTCTGGCTGCCCAAGTAGCCAGACACTCCATTAGATCCAGTTATTATGCTGCAGAGGCCTCTGCACGCCCTGCAGCATCTGCCATTGTACTCTGGAGATATTCTTGGCTTCGTCTGCAACACTTACCAGAAGAGTTCAAGTGTAAAATCTTGGATGCCCCTCTGGACCCTAATTTTTTGTTTGGTAAAGTCAGCAGACCTATTCAAAAAGCTGCAGAAAGAGTAAGGAATTGCAAGACATCAAGCATCTTCTGGTGTCCTATTCCTAAATATTACAGAAATTACCCTGACCAAGCAACCTTTGTCGGAAAAAAACCCTCCCCAGCTGGACCTACCCCTTCCAGACTCTGAAGGTCCATAAGACAAACCCCTTCCAGGCCAGCTACCTCTCAGCCGCCCCTCTAGACAGCCCTTTCAAGTTAGAGGGGGCCCCAACAATGCATGACTGCCTTGCCCTCCTTCCCCTTATCGCCTGCCTCTCCCACTGCTTCCCCTTTTGGAAAACAATCACCACAGACAATTATGCTCTGGTTATCATTCAAAAAGGATGCTTTCTCTCCTGGAAAGAAAGGCCACCCTTAAGGGGTATCCCCTTCCCCCTTAAAAATCAGAGATGCCTCTTTCACAGATTTTGACAGATGTTCTGAACTTGGGCACCATAGAGCCTGTTCCTCCAGGGCAGGAAGGAAAGGGCTTCTACTGAAAACTATTTCTGGTCTCCAAAAGAAGATGGACCGTGGAGACAGATTCTAGACCTTTCTTTCTTAAACTTAAGTGCCCACCTTCAGAATGTTGTCCCTATCAAATTTACTGCCTCTCATACCAGCCCAGGCTTTCATGGCTGCACTAGAGCTGAAAGAAGCCTATCTGCACATACCCATTCTACCTTCCCACAAAAAAAAAATTTCTTGACACTCCTCTCACTTCCAACTTACTGCATTGTCCTTTGGTTTGTCCACTGCCCCCAGAGGGTTGACAAAAGTACCTGGCACCTGCCATAGTTTATTGCAGAACACAAGGGATCCAGATTTACCCGTACCTGGACGACATCCTGATCCTAGCAGACTGCAAGGAAACCCTGTTTAAGCCATCTAGAGTTAACCATGTGCCTACTACAAAGACTGGGGTTCACCCTCAACCTCCCAAAATTCTCCTTGACCCCAGAACAAGACAAAATATTTCTGAGTTGCAAGATCAGAACAGACAATGAAAGCCTTTTTTCCCCAGGACAAGGTCAACTTCCTGACCTCCTACTTCAGAGCCCTGCTGCAGACCCAGCAAATAACTGCAAGGCAGTTCCTACAGACTTTGGGTCTAAGGGTAGCCACCATTACCATGCTACCACTGGCCAGAATGCACATTCAAAAGCTACAGTGATATCTAAAAATAAAAAATGTATGGTCACAGCACCAGTGTCCACTGGAGCAAGAAATCACTCTTGCCCTGTCTACAGGCAGTTAAAATGGTGGATTCAGCAAGTTCAGCTGAATCCGGGCCTTCCCCTGCAGCTACCTCTCCCAAGCCAGTTCATGCATATACAGATGCTTCAGACATAGAATGGGGAGCCACAACGGCAAGCTACAGGGTTCAAGCAAAGTGGCACCCTTCTTTAAAGAACAAACACATCAGTGAGAGGGAAATGACAGCAGTCCTTCTGGCACTGAAAGCCTTCCTTCCACTCCTACAACCAGGTGTTCTCCAAATAATAGACAGCACCACAGATGTTCTTCATGTTTCACTGTTGCAGTCATTACATTTGGGTTATCTGCTTGCAGTAGCCCTCAGTCGGCCTGATTAACAAAGTCTTGGTTCCTGCATCTGTTGCTGTCTCTTCTGTGACGTCAGGTCATCAGGGTTATAAAACATGCAGCCGTTGCCTTTACATCAGTCTTTCTTGCCATGCGGTGCCCCGAAGCAGAAGCAGTTCACAAGTACCGGTCAGCCGACTCCTGAAATTTTCGTTTTCGAGCTTCAAAACCAAAGTCTTAACTAAAGCTAAGTACCCCGTTGGGGAAACTTTTTCTTGCTCCTTACCAATGTCAGTAAAAGTTAATTGCATTTCTTGTGGAAAGCAAATACCTCACAAAGATTTTAATTTGTACTGTATTCCTTGCCTAGGCCTTGACAACAACGCACCTTACTACTGGTTTTGTGCCTTAGTTAATCAACACACTATCTGTCGTCTGTAGATTTTCGCCTCTAAATATTTCGGTTCTCGGTTCGATTATGCAGAGATGTTGGTTAGCCATCCGTCTACCAGAATTCCGAAAAAGCGCAAAGATGAAGACAGAGACAGGCCGCTTAGGTCCAAAGCTGCTGGTGACGCTTCTTTTAAGCCAGTCGCCAGTTCGCCGGTACTCGGGTGCTTTCGCAGCCCCCGCTACTTCTGATTCGCAGGCCTCTACTGAGACCCATTCGGAGTCTGGTATGCCGCGAGATGCCTCAACCGTGGAACCTGAGGATGGGTCCGGAGCCGCTGTGCAGGCACCGGCTTCTGAGGGTGTATTCAGACCTACGGACTTGCATATTAAACCGACGCCTCCTTTTTTTAAGGCCTAAACTTCGAACCATGCCTAAGAAGCTGATGCCCAGGCTGCATGCACAGGCCTCTATGCCTAAAAAAACAAGAATGGCTGAAGATCTTGTAACTCTAATCAGGGTAAGCCAACCACCCCCTTCTAAGAGACCTAGGACTGAATTTGTTTATGAATCCTCTGACCAGGATTCTGATTTTTCTGATTCTTCTGATGATCTGGATTTACCCTTATCTACTTATGAGAATTCTGATGCAGAGGACTGTATTCCCTCTGCTTCCCCTCCAGAGGATTTTTCTTTTGGTGAAACCTTGCACACTCTAAGGGAACATTTTCACTGGGAAAGCCAGGATTTTTCTGATTCGAAAGAGGCTTGGGGATTTCTTACTCCTGCCTCAGCATAGGCCTTTAGCTATACCTCCTGTACTAGACATTGTTGATGCCTTTTCGGAATCTAGTTTGGCCCCTTATTCTTTACCTCCTGCTCCCAGAAAACCTGATAGATATTCCAGGGTCCCTGATTCTCACAAGTTCCTTTTTAAAAATCTGTATCCAGAAACTATTTCACAGGGACCAAAGGGCATTAAGGCTTCTACTGCTAAAAATCCTACCCCCTCTGGTAGAGACTCCAGGGCGCTGGATAGATGGGGTAAGAAGGTTTACACTTCTGCAACCTTGGCCATTAGGGCCTTAAACTGTTGGTTTCATATGTTAAAGTATCAACAACATGTTATTGTATTGCTTAAGGAGAAAATGATGATTCCTGATTGTGCTGAAAATAAAGAATTACATGATTTAATGCATTCTGCTGAACAGGTTGGAAAACATACTTTGCAACGTGGAATTGATTCATTAGAGGCATCTTGCAGGGCTGCTGTCACTGGGTCTGTACTCAGAAGGCATGCTTGGCTTAAGGAGCAATCTTTGCATGATCATGTTAAAGCTAAACTGTTGGATGCTCCCTTAATTCAGGACCGCCTGTTTGGCAACAAAGCTGAGGAAGTTCTTAAGATGCAAGATGAGGCTAAATCTATGCAAACTGTTAAAGATTTCTTACAAGTTCAGCCTCCAAGATTTTTACGCATTGGCCCTCTAAGAATTGGTCCTTTCCAGCCTCTTGCAGGTCTTCTCAATCCAAACCCAGACACAACAGAAACCCCAGGTTTCAACCCCAGGGTATGCACAAGACTAAGCAGTGGGGGGGCTTCTTGATCCAAATCTGGGAGTAGTAAGACACCCCCCCCTATGGAAAACTATCTCAATGACTTGCTCTTAAAACTTCCAAGCACTTCTCAACTGAATGCTCCTTTAGGCAGAAAGATTGGTCTGCAGGTCAAAAACTGGGAACTCATTACCCAGGACAAATGGTCTTAAATATTGTGTCCTAAGGATACAGATTTCACTTCCACATGTTACACCAAGGGGGTGGCCAGATCTACCCCCAAATCAGTGGGCAGAGGCCCAAAAGCAAATACTCTCTCTTAAACATGGGGGGGGCTATTCAGTTGGTGCCAGAAGAGGAAAAGGGACAAGGTTTCTATTCGAGACTTTTCCTGGTACCCATAAAAGACGATTCATGGCATCCTATCTTGGACCTTTCTATTCTAAACACCTTTTTATTGATTCCAAAATTCAAGATGCTGACTCTTCACCAGTTGCTTCCTATGCTAGGCAAAGATGTTTGGTTGGCAACACTAGATTTAAAAGAAGCATACCTGCACATCCCGATCAGGGAATCTTGTAGAAAATACCTACGCTTCAAAGCAGGCTGCATGCACCATTAGATGTAATGTGATCCTGTCTCGCCTATCATTACTGACTGGCTCGGAGCCGAGAATTGGCTCCGACTCGGCCGCTATAACTAGCACAAAGTCTCTCATTGGCTGGGCCAACCCTGTATCCCAGGATGCACCACACTGAAACCCCCAGATCTCGTTTGCCGCTCCTAGAGTAACGACGTGATCTCGATTTGGCTGTGGCTAACTACCCTCTCTTTTTTTGAACTTATAGCTGTTGCTCCAGTTATTATACCAAAAAAGCTATTCTAATAGCTACGTTGTCTGTTGTATCCATTTTTTGTTAGTTAATCCTTCAGTTTGGTGGGCTAGGCCCGTTTAAGTTAGAGGGCCTTTGCCCTATCTTGTGTCGTTAGTGTTCAGGCATTTAAGTTAGAGCCCTTTCCTCCCTCCCTACCTTGTGTTGCTCAGTGTGCTTCGTGTTGATTTATAGTTTAAATCGAATTTTTGTTGCTCTACTTGTGGGTTGTGTTCCTTATGTCGGGCAAGGAACCAAAAGAACATAAGCCATCTAACTTTAAAAAATGCGCCAAATGTGCGTATAAGATGCCGCTGACTGATGGCCACGCCATCTGTGTATATGGTCTTGGTGCCATACACTTGCAGGAATCCTGCAGTGTGTGTCATGCTTTCTCTGCCAGGGTTTTACAGGAGAGAAAAAATAAACTTATCCTTAAGAGTTTGATTAAACCTTCCTTTGAGGAAACTTTGGCGTCTTCTCCTCCCTCTGAAAAATCCAGGTCCAAGACTAAAATGAAGTCTCCGGCTCCGACTAGTTCATCGGAGCCTCCGGAGAAAAGGTCAAAAACTGTATCTCCTTCCTCGACTCCACTGGTCTCTGAGCCACAGGAGGTACTGTCCAAGGCTATGTCTCCTTCCTCGGCTCCACTGGTCTCGGAGCCACAGGAAGGCTTGTCTGTTGCGGGGTTGGCTTCTTCAACTCCACGGTCGTCGGCGCCAAAGGAGGTTGCAGTGGTTCTCGAGCCTGCTTCGGCTCCGATCCTTTTGGAGCCAATTCGGAGCTGTTCCCCCAGTCTTGTCTCTGTTCCAACAGAGAAGGTTTCTCGACCCCCTTCTGTCTCCTCCAAGTCCTCCAGGCTCTCAGATTTGGGTGTCGATAGGGTGGTCCACAGGCTCCTCCAGTCGCCAGTGTTAACTAAATTATTTTCGGCTCCTGCCCAGTTGGCTCCGGAGCCAGCTACTATATCAGTTCCGTTTCATCCTCTTCCGACAACCTCTGTGTCGTCGGAGTCTGCCGAATTGAGTGAAGTCCCTGGGTCGGCTCCGAAACCTCCTGCTAGTCTTTCGGATCCGACCGCGGATCCAACCTTTTCCATTCCTTCTACAGGTTTTGGTACTCTGGTGTCCTCAGTCGAACCCGAGGGGATACATCGGGGCTTCAGGCTGCGGCTCCGAGTCTCCCCCTTGGTGCTTCGGCTAGGGGTACCCCGACTCCTGTCATGGTCTCAGAGGCGGGTTTTTTATCCAATTCTGGTGGACCTGCCTTCGAGGCTATGAGGAGCGCGCTGGCAAAGTCCATAGTGACTTCACCTGAATCGGCAACTCCTTTCCCAGACGCTGCGACTAGAGCTTCTGGTGCCCCCCTATCTCTGGACAGTGGGGCTCCTAGGCCCGAGGATACCTCCATGTGTGGTCCCCTACTTTCTGAGGGTCCTTCAGAGTCTGTGCCTGAAGAGCCTCCCAGGAAGAAGTTGTGTAAAAGGAAGCACGTAGACTCCCCAGATGAGTCTGTTACCTCGGATACCGACCTCGATGATGCAGAAGGGTCCCCGAAGTCGTCCTCTGATGATGTCTCGTTCTTCGATATCCTGGAGATCTTGAGACAGCGGGGAGACTGGCCATCCAAAAACCCTTCTGAGGAGGAGTCTGTCTTCCTCAAGGCCTTCGGAGCCCAGCCTTCTGCCTCCTGGGTGTCTCCACCCTTCGATGAATTATTGGACCTTATTTGTCGAAGGGTGTGGGAACACCCTGACTCTCTGGAGCCAGTTCCTAGCCGCCCTAATAAGTTCTTATCTGCGCCTCCTGGAAAAGAGTTTCTGACCAAGTGGAGTACCTGTGGATGCTATGGTGGGTGGCGTCTGCCACTCAGCAGGACGTGGCAGAGGCTTCTATTTCCATCCATCCTCCTAATAAGGAGTCTAGGAGTATGGATAGGTATGGGAAGCATACCCTGGCTTCAGTAACCTTTACCTTGCGGTCGCTGAATTACTTGTGTCATTTTACGCGGCTCCAAAGGGATCTCATAAAGTAGTTGAGAGATACCCTGTCAGGTAACTTGCCTGAGGCGTTGGCACAGCCTGTTAACGCCCAGCTGTCTACCCTTTCTTCCATCGTCAACTCGTCCATGAGACTCGTATCTTATGCAGCCGAGGGGGCGGGTAGAGTAGCGAGTTCGGGCGTAGCCCGTAGGAGGCAAGCTTGGGATGCGCTTGCCATTTTGCAGAGGCTTTCAAGTCTTCTTTCACGGATGCCCCAGTCGACGGGTCCTCCCTTTTTAGACCCAGTGAAAGACACCCTCACTAGATGTGAGCAGGAGGGTAAGACCTTGTCTGCCGTTGGGGCACGTTTTTCGCTTCCCACTAGACCTTATCCCAAGGCTCAGAGGGGAGGGAAAATGTGGTTCAGAAAGTCTCAAAAGTCTTCCCTGCCCATCATAGTGACCCCTCCTCCAAGGGCAGAGGAGGGGGGAATTTTAATGGAAGGCGTCGCCCTAGAGGCAATGGAGGCCCCCGCAATACAGGAGACCACGAGTCCTTTCGTGGTTCCTCCTACCAATGTCCCTGAGAGATTTACCTGACTGTGCGTCTCCGGAGCCAGTCGGGGGTCGTTTTTTGGAGCATCTTCAGGCCTGGGAGTCCATCACTCAGAATCGATGGGTGCTTCGTATCATCACCGGAGGTTACACCATTCCCTTTATCCGTCCCCCACCATCAAGGAAAATCCCAGACGTCCCACCCAGTCAACGGGATCAGGCAGCAATAGAGGACTCAAGGCTGCTAGAAAAAGGAGTCATCCAACCAGTCCCTGCAGACCAGATCGGAGTAGGAACTTACTCAAGATTATTTTTGGTGCCATAAAGGGGACTTGAGACCCATTCTGGATCTCAGCCGTTTAAACCGCTTTGCAAAGAAGTCCAAGTTCCGAATGGTCATGTTGCAATCCATTTTCCCCTTGCTGGAAAAAGGAGTATGGATGTGCTCCATTGATCTCAAGGATGCCTATTATCACATCAAGATAAACAAGGCCGCCAGGAATCATTTATGCTTCCGCCTGGGAGCCAGTCATTTTCAATTCTGAGCCCTGCCCTTTGGTCTCACCACAGCCCCCAGGGTGTTCAAGTGTCTGGCAGTGGTGACAGCTGACCTGAGACGTCTAGGATTCCAGGTGTTTCCTTATCTAGATGACTGGCTCCTCACCGCCCCCACCAGGCATCTACTTGTTCAAGCCACAAGAGCTACTTTCAAATTGGGCCGTCTACTAGGGATTTCATTCAACTGTGCAAAATCTGTATTGCTGTCATCACAGTGTGTTGCCTTTATCGGTGCAGATCTAGACTTTGTAGAAATGCGAGCTTTCCTACCAGCAGAGAGAATAAAAGTGCTACAGGCCCAAGTTCTGGCTTTACGACCCCAGGAAAAAGCACAAGCTAGGATGGTCTTCAGTTGTTGGGATCAATGGCGGCTACCATTATTCTAGTTCCTCTAGCCAGGTTACTCATGCAATTACTTCAGTGGCTCCTTTCGGCCCAGTGGTCATATCAGGATCGTCCCTTGTCCCATCCGTTTCTCATCACGGAGAGATGCCGGCAGGATCTGCGTTGGTGGCTTCTCCCGTCCAACCTGAATCCATCCCCTATTGCCACAGTAACCACGGACGCCTCCCAGATAGGGTGGGGGGGGCATTATCTGGGCGAGACGGTTCAAGGTATGTGGCAAGACCACGAGGTTCACTTGCATGTCAATGTTCTGGAGATGAGTGCGGTGCTTCTAGCGTTGCAGGCACTTCACAGCTCTCTTCCCAGGATTACTATTGCGATTCTTTCCGACAACATGTCCATTGTCTGGTATCTGAACAAGCAGGGAGGAACCAAGTCCTACCCCCTTTGCAGGGAGGCCATGAGAGAGTGGAATTGGGCGATCGCTTCCCAGAGCTTTCTAGTGGCAACGCACATTCCGGGGAAGTCCAATGTGATAGCAGACAGGCTGAGCAGAGCTATGCTGATGCCTCACGAGTGGTCCCTGAACGATCGAGTGGTTGCTCAGATTTTCTCCAGGTGGGGCCTTCCCTGCTGCAACCTCTTTGCCAGCCCCCTGAATGTGAAGTGCAGCAATTTTTTCACTCTGATCCCCCCACAGGGGGAGTCGCCCAGGGATTCTCTAGTCCGCAATTGGCCCTGCGGTCTGCTCTGTGCCTTCCCTCCTGTCCCTCTTCTACCAAGAGTGATTCAGAAGGCTACCTGCTTGGGAAACAAGATGATCTTGATCGCACCACACTGGCCCCGTCAAGTTTGGTTCCCCTTCCTTCGAAAGTATGCGGTGGATGGTCCTTGGATTCTGGACCCAGCTCCAGACCTATTGACTCATCAGTCAGGACAGCTCCATCCATCCCTACGAACTCTCAAGCTCGCTGCCTGACTTCTCCGCTTCCGACCTTAGTCAGCCAGCATATCCTTATCCTGGAAGTAGTACATATTCTGTCCTCCTCCCACAAGTCTTCTACTAGGCAAATATACTCTAGTAAATGGAAGAGATTTGCAATTTGGGCTCAGCAACGTCATCTTGATCCCCTTACAAGCCCCTGTGTCGGCGGTGTTAGATTTCTTAGCAACACTGTTTAGACAGGGTTCGGCTGCCTCCACTATAAAGGTGCAGTTGGCAGCGATCTCTAATTATCATGTTTCTCACAAGCCCTCCCTCATGGGGCATAAGCTGTGTAAAGCTTTCCTGAAAGGAGCCTGGTTGCTTAACCCCCCCCCCCCCCCCCCGATTTCGCAACCCGTTTTGCCATGGGATTTAAATGTGGTGCTCACAGCTTTAACGTCTTCTCCCTTTGAGCCGGCAGCCTCTTGCGAATTGAAATTTTTGTCATGGAAGACTGCCTTTTTGGTAGCCATAACGTCAGCCAGAAGGGTATCAGAGCTTCAAGCCCTTTCTGTTGAACCTCATTATTTGATTTTTCATCAGGACAGAGTATCAATGAGGCTTAATCCTTCCTTTCTCCCTAAGGTCTCTTCTGCCCTTTGTCTCCACCAGTCTGTTGAGCTTCCGGTCTTTTTTCCACGATTTTCCAATAAAGCGGAATACAAATTTCACCAGTTGGATGTGCATAGACAACTGAGGTTTTATTTAAATAGGACACAACAGGAGAGGAAATCAGATCAGTTGTTTGTGTCCTTTTCGGACAATAGAATTGGCATATCTGTAACTAAGGGCACCATAGCTAAGTGGATTAGGGACTGCATCTCATTTATTTATGCATTAGTGGGTAGGGATCTTCCCTTTCCAGTTAAGGCGCATTCTACCAGGGCTATGTCAACTTCAGTGGCTTTTCATGCTAGACTATCCATAGATGAGATATGTGCAACGGCTACTTGGACTTCTCCACATACCTTTATTTCTCATTACAAACTGGACGTGGCCTCTAGAGGTCGTGCTTCCTTAGGTTCCACAGTGCTCAGGAGTGTTTTCCAGTGAGCCTCCCAGGATTTAAGTGCTAGGGACGCTGTCCCATCAGTAATGAATGTAGGCGAGATAGGATCACATTACATCTTTTAGTTGTGTACTTATAACGATAGATGTATGGGATCCATCTCGCCTACATTCTTACGTACCCGCCCTCCTTCCCCCTACCTGTTGGACTTGGAGGAAACTGGTATTCTGATCCCTCTGAGGATATTATTTTTTCTCTCCTCTTACCTATATATCCTTGTGGTGTGTGTGCCACGATAATATTGGGGCAAACAAGATCTGTGGGTTTGGGTGTGGTGCATCCTGGGATACAGTGTTGGCCCAGCCAATGAGAGACTTCGTGCTAGTTATAGCGGCCGAGTCGGCTCCGAGTCAGTCAGTAATGAATGTAGGCGAGATGGATCCCATACATCTATCGTTATGGTAAGTACATAACTAAAAGTTCTTTGCACTGCCTCTACTGCATACAGGATATTCACAAAGTGCCTATCTCCAGGCATTGCATTTTGCAGGCAAAGGAATATTCAAATATACCCATACCTGGAGGATTGTCTAATTCAGGCAGAAAGCCAGGACATACTTTTGAATCATCTGGCCTTTGTACAAAGGGTGCTGACTTGTCTAGGGTAAACCATAAACGAAAAGAAATCACATCTGGTACCCTGTCAACAAATTATATTCCTGGGAGCAAGCTTAAATACAACTTCCCAGATGGCTTTTCTCACGCCAGAGAAACAGATTCGTTTGATAACCTACTTCAAACAAGTGGCCACAAAAACCCTGCTATCTGCAAAGCAAATACTGCAAGACTTGGGGTTCATGGCTTCCTGCATTCTTCTAATTCCATATGCAAGACTGCATATGAGGAAGCTACAATGGTATCTAAAAAGCCTATGGTATCAACATTCTCAGGGTCTAGAAGCAATGATTCGTATCATACCTTGCCTATGCCTAGAGTTTCTTTGGTGAGCAGATGCCTGCCACCAAAACAAGGGATTACAATTCACGCTACCCCCTGCCGCCCAAACCCTAACAGATGCATCAGACTATGCATGGGGGGCTCACCTGGCAGGGAAGTGCATTCAGGGCAAATGGAACCCAAGTCAAATGCACCTGCATATCAATCATAAATGTTAGCTGTACAGCTCTGACAGCCTTCAAGGACCACATTCTTCCAGGACAACTAATGGTAAAGACGGACAACACCACTGTTATGTGGTACATAAACAAGCAGGGGAATGCACATTCTTACCCCCTCTGCTGACTAGCCATGGCATTGAGCTACCACGTGAATCTACAAGCTTATTTGCTGCCAGGAAAACTAAATACACTGGCAGACGGACTAAGCATAAACCTCATGGGCCCACACGAGTGGAAACTGGAACCAAGGATTTTCAACATGTTGACAAGCAAATGGGGGAGCCCAGATATAGACCTGTTTGCCTCCCCCCAGAACTATCAATTGGACAAATTTTGTACAATGATTCCCCACAAACAAGCTTGGAATGTGGATGCTCTGTCCTTCAGCTGGAGTATCAGTTTATGCCTTTCCTCCTCTGCCTGTGCTCTCCAAAGTACTACTAAAGATCAAATAGGACAAACCAAGGATGATTTTGATTGCTCCAGACTGGCCATGCCAACTCTGGTACCCCCCTCCTGCACAGTGTCACTGTTATCTCCATGGCACCTGCCTCAAACTCCTTCCCTGCTGTCTCAGCAGAACCAGATTCTGCACTTTCAGCTTCCAACATTGAACCTTGCAGCCTGGCTGATTACTTAAACTCTCCCTTACCATCCCTCAGCAAACCTGTGATGGATGTCATCTTAGAGGCAAGGAGGCCTGCTACTATAAAATCTTATGCTGAAAAATGGAAAAGATTCTGTGCCTGGAACTATCCTCAAGGAATGAGCACAGCAGCGCCCAATTTACCTCAGATTTTACAATACTTAACTGAGATGCTTCACAAGAGCCTGTCGTTTTCCTCCATTAAAATCCATGCCTCAGCCATTTCAGCTCATAACACAGAACCTCCCCTCTTCTGTCATCCACTGCTCAAGCAGTACCTCAGAGGGGCAAAAAATTTGAGACCACCCAGGAGAGCTCCAACCCCAGCCTGGGACCTTAACTTTGTATTGGAGAAACTTACTCTTCCTCCTTTCGAGCCAGCTGTTACTGCAGACTTAAAATTTCTTTCTTAGAAAACAGGTTTCCTTTTAGCAATCACTTCAGCTAGAAGGGTTTCTGAATTACAGGCCCTTATGGCAGTGGAGCCTTTCATCATCTTTCATGCGGACAGGGTGTCACTCAGAAGAAATCCATACTTCATGCCCAACGTGGTATCCAGTGTAGCTCTTAATCAGTCCATTCATTTGCCAACCATCTTTCCCATTCCACAGAACAAAGTGAAACTGATTCTGCATTCATTGGATGTGCACAGACAACTTAGATTCTACTTGGACAAGAGTAAACCACAAAGTCTGAACAGCTGCTAGTAGCATTTGCTGCAGGGTTAAAGGGAAAGGCTATTTCGAAACAAACCATTTCTAAATGGCTAAGCCATTGAATTCATTTCTGCTATAAGCACCATGGAAAACCTATCCCCCAGGGCATCAGACCTCACTCCACCAGGGTTGTATCTACTACAGCCTTTCTCAGAGGTGTTCCTACCAGGTAATCCTAGAAGCTGCTACCTGGAGTTCTGTACATACTTTCACCAAGCATTATCATTTGCCAAGTTTCTCTAAATCCAGAGCTGGCTTTGCCACTGCAGTGTTGCAGGGCCTTACAGCTGGCCCTAATGCTATCTACACTCCTCCTCCTAACCATAGCTTTGGGAATCTACCCAAATGTAATGACTGCAACAGTGAAACACGAAGAGCATAGCACAGGTTGTGTACACTTACCATAAATGTAGATGTTAGTGTATTCAGTGTTGCAGTCTTGGTTACCCTCCCTCCAGCCCCCTAACTTCTTTTTGCTATACCTCTACTTTCCTTTATGCTTAAAAGTCTTTTTGGTGTATTTGCTTTTTTGTTGGAGGTATACCTGTGTGATTTTATGTTGAATTTTCCCCATTAGGATGGCACTTGACATCTGGGGCAAGAAAAATTTATGTAATGCCTTTGGCTGCATGTTTTATACCCCTGATGACCTGACGTCATGGAAGAAGGGACAGCAACCGAAGCAGGACCCAAGACTTTAATCAGGCCGACTGAGGGCAACCTGCAAGCAGATTACCCTAATGTAATGACTGCAACAGTGAATACACTCTAACAGCTACATTTATGGTAAGTGTACACAACTGTACTTTTCTGAGGGCTGGTGCATGCAGATGTCACTTTTATGGCCCACGTTCCTGCAGCCACGTCAGACGTCTGACACACCAAGAGGGGCTGAAAATTTTTGGAAACCTGGTCGGACAAACTGGAGAGGAAGGAGGGTAAACCCACAAGTAAAATACTGCAACATGGAAGAGAAGGACATCTGTGGTTATGGTAAGATGATTTTACACAACTTTCCTTTCTCCTAGAACAATGGTTCACCTTTGTTTTAAGGATTCTTAAAAAGGTGTGCAGGTCCTGCAGAGTCTGATCCTGAATGTTGGTGTCTGGAGAGAAAAGGAAAACAATTGTGTAGAATGGGAACTCCCAAGAAAGTGTTAGGGAAAATATGGACTATTTTTAGTTTTTTTGCTCCATGGATTATGATTGACACAGAGGACACCATTAGGAGACCTCATTTTTTGAGTTCTTAAAATAATTAAGAAGAACTTCAAATAAAAGGGAAGAAACATCTGAGGCAAAGAAATTATTTTTATTTGTTGGATCTTGGGCATGCATTAACTTGTGGCTGATGATCTTCGTGTTTCACTGTTGCAGTCATTACACTTGGGTTATCCTGCTGGCAGGCTACCCTCAGTCGGCCTGAATTCCAAAGTCTAGGTCCGGCGTCGGTTGCCGTCGCCTCTTCCCTGACGTCAGTGCGCCAGGGGTATAAAAGATGCATCCGATGCCATTTTCTCCATCTTTCTTGCCGCGCGGTGCCCGAAGCAGAAGCAGTTCGCAAGTGCCGGTCGGCCGACTCCTGAGATTTTCGTTTTTGAATTTCAGATCTGAAGTCTTCATTAAAAGCTAAGTACCCCGTTGGGGAAAACTTTTTTCTTGCTCCAGACCGATGTCAGAAAAAGTTAATTGTATTTCTTGTGGGAAGCAAATACCTCATAAGGATTTTCATTCTTACTGTATTCCTTGCCTAGGCCCTGACCACGACGTTGCTTGTCGGTTTTGTGCTAGATTTAACCAGCGCACTATAAAGCACCAGTACGATTTTGCTTTTCACTATTTTTGCAGAAGATTTAATTACACGATGCCGTCTGATAGCCAACCGACTACCGCAATTCACAAGAAACACAAAGAAAAAGAAAAGGGCAGGCATCCGAGGTCTAAAACCAATGACGAGGCGGCTTCTAAGCCAGTTGCCGGTTTACCGGCTCTCAGTGAGGCGCTTTCGCAGCCCCTGATGCCCGCTACTTTGGACCCACAGTCCGCTACAGACTCCCACGTGGAGTCGCCTAGGCCACTGGAAGCTCAAGGTATTAGACCTTCGGAAACTATTCCCTGAGATGGGTCCGGAGCCGCTGAGCAGGCATCTGCTTCTGAGGGTGTTTTCAGACCTACTCAATTGTACATTAAAGCGACTCCAGCTGCAAAGGCAAAGACTAAAGCATCTTTAAAGGCAAAAACAAGTACAGCAGCCTCATGGTCAGGCCTCCATGCCCAAAAAACAGATGTTCAAAATGGCCGAAGACTTAATTACTTTGATCAGGGGTTCCCATCCCCCTCGTGATAAGAAGCCTAGGCAAGAGACAGAATATGAATATTCAGATCCGGTTTCCATTTCTTCAGATTCCTCTTCTGATCAGGAATACTCTCTTCCTCCCTATGAGGATTCTGATGCTGAAGAATCTATCCGTTCAGCCTCTCCTCCTGAGGATTACAAACCTTGCATACCATGAGGGGACATTTCCACTGGGAGAGCCAAGATTATTCTGAATCTAAGAAAAGGCTCAGGGACTTCCTTTTACTACCACAACACAGGCCCCTAGCTATTCCGCCTGTGTTAGACATTGTAGATGTATTTTCAGAGTCCATTCTGACCCCTGACTCCTTATCTCCAGCTCCTGTTAAGCCAGACAAGTACTACAGGGTGCCTGACTCTCATAAATTCCTTTTCAAGAACCCGGCTGCTGACCCAGAAACTATTTCTCAAGGTCCCAAAGGGGTCAAGGCATCCACTGCAAAAAACCCTACCCCCTCCGACAGGGATTCTAGAGCATTAGACAGATGGGGAAAGAAGATTTACACCTCTGCTACCTTGGCTATAAGGGCTTTAAATTGTCAGTTTCATATGCTCAAATAGCAATTTATTATGTTACTGCTTAAACAGAAAATGTTGATAAATTCTGAAGGTGCAGAAAACAAAGAAATGCAGGATTTATTGCATGCAACTGAGCAAGTTAAAAAGCTTACTTTGCAATGTGGTTTTGATTCTTTGGAGGCCTCCTGCAGGGCCGCTGTCATGGGTTCTGTCATTAGGAGGCATGCTTGGTTAAAGGAGCAAAATTTACCAGATCATGGTAAAGCAAAATTATTAGATGCTCCATTACAGCATGATACTTTGTTTGGTGTTAAAGCAGAAGATGTTAAAGAAAATGGAGGACAAAGCTAAATCTATGCAAAAACAGTCCAGGATTTCTTACAGGTACAGCCTCCAAGATTTAGCAGACACTGGCCTACAAAGAATTGGTCCTTTCCAGTGTCAGACAGACCACAAATGGGCAGATACAAACGCCCAAGAGGCAGATCCCAGCCCCAAGGTTCATACAGGTCTAAACAATGGGGTGCTTATACCTCCAAAAGTGGAGATGACAAATCACAGCCTTACAGGAAACAGTCCCAATGACTTCCCCTTGCCTGCGCCAAGCACTTATCTTCTGGCAGCACCTTTAAGGGGAAAACTAGCACTTTTTTTCTCAAAGTTGGCACATAACCCATGACAAATGGGTCTTAGACATAGTGTCACAGGGCTACAAGTTTCACTTTCATACCCTGCCAAGAGCAAACTGTTGGCCAGACCTACCAAAAAACCAATGGGCAGAGGCACAACAACAAGTCTCATCCCTCATGTACATGAGGACCATTCAACAAGTACCAGAACAAGAGCAGGGACAAGGATTTTATTCAAGACTGTTCTTGGTACCCAAAAAGGACAAAGCCTGGAGACCAATACTGGATCTGTCTATTCTAAACACATATCTGGATATACCAAAATTCTAAATTTTGACCTTACAGTAGCTTCTGCTCATGCTGGGTAAGAAGGCTTTGCTTGTGACTTTAGACCTAAAAGAGCATACCTGCATGTCCCAATCAGACAAACATGCAGAAGATACCTCGGATTCAAAGCTGGCTCAATGCACTACCAATTCTCTGCACTGCCCTTTGGCTTATCTACTGCGCCCAGGGTCTTCACAAAGTGCCTGGCACCAGTAATTGCATTTTGCAGACAAAGAGGAATACAAATATATCCTTACTTGGACGACTGCCTCATACAAGCAGAGAACAAGGACATTCTACTACAGCATCTGGCGTTTGTAAAGAGATACTGCCATGCCTAGGGTACACAGCCAACGAACAAAAATCAAAACTAGTACCCTCTCAAGAGATAATATTCCTGGGTGCAAGCTTAAATACAACTGCCCAGATGGCTTATCTCACGCCAGACAAACAAAGGCAACTGACTACCTATTTCAAACTGTTGGCAACAAAGGCCCAGTTAACTGCAAGAAAATTTCTGTAGGCTTTGGGCTTCATGGCATCATGCATTCTACTAATTCTATATGCAAGACTGCATATGAGGAAACTTCATTGCTACCTAAAAAGTGTTTGGACTCAGCATTGCCACAGCCTGGAAACAATAATTACTCTCTCATTCCCTGCTTGCAACAGGAGTTTCGATGGTGGGCGAAGGCCTGTCACCAGAACAAGGGACAGCCATTCACCTTGCCCCCAGCCAGGCAGACATTGACAACGGATGCATCAGATTATGCCTGGGGGGCACACATGGCAGGAAGATGTATTCAAGGCACATGGTCCGCCAAGCAAATGCATCTACATATCAATCAAACAGAGATGCTAGCTGTTCAGAATTCCCTGACAGCCCTGAAGGACCTACTTCATCCGGGACAACTACTGATGGACAGTACCACGGTCATGCGGTATACAAACAAGCAGGGAGGCACTCATTCTTACCCCCTCTGCAGACTAGCCATGACTTTGTGGGACACAGCATTGACTTACCAAGTACATCTGCAGGCACAGTTCCTGCCAGGAAAGATAAATACTCTGGCAGACGAACTAAGCAGAAACCTCAAGGATCCCCACGAGTGGAAATTGGATCCACAAGTCTTCAACATGATAACAAGGAAATGGGGATGCCCAGACATAGACCTATTTTGCCTCTCATCTCAACTGCCAACTAAAGAGATTCTGCACAAGGACTTATCACAGACAAGCATGGAAAGTGGATGCCCTATCTTTCAGCTGTAAAAACTTAACAGTATATGCCTTTCCTCCACTGCCTCTCCACCCCAAGGTACTCCTAAAGGTCAGACATGAGAAGCCAAAAATGATACTGATTGCTCCAGACTGGCCCTGCCAGTAGTGGTATCCAATCCTAAGGAACTTGTCTCAATGCCCAGCCTGGACCTTAACTCAAATACCTCACCTACTGTCCCAACAAAACAATCAGATCCTGCACAGCCAACTCAAGACCTTAAATCTGGCAGCATGGCGGATAATGTAGTCATACAAAACACACTTCTCACTAAAGCGGTGATGGATGTCATTTTGGAGGCCAGGAGGCCTTGTACTAGAAAATCCTATGCTGGAAAATGGAAGAGATTCTGTGCCTGGTACCAGGCACAAGGAATTGACACAGCAGTACCAAATATTCCTCCGATTTTGCAATACTTAACTGAGATACTGGACATAGGCCTGTTCTTTTCATCAATTAAAATTCATGCCTCTGCCATTTCGGCTCATTACAATACAGAGCCACCAATCTGTTCTCATCCTTTAAGGCAATACCTCAGAGGAGCCAAAAACTTAAGGCCTCCAAGGAGATCACCAATACCTTTTGAGCCAGCCGCTACAGATGCTATAAAGTTTTTATCTTGGAAAACAGTTCTGCTCCTAGCAATAACCTCTGCAAGACGAGTCTCAGAGCTACAGGCACTCATGGCTGTGGAACCTTTTTATCATTTTTTTTATCCAGACGGTTTCTCTGAGGGCAAACCCGACATTTATGCCTAAGGTAGTGTCCACTGTGGCCCTTAACCAAACTATTCATCTGCCTACTTTTTATCCAAACCCACAGAATAAGGGGGAGAGAATTCTGCATTGTTTAGACATATACAGACAGCTGCACTTCTACTTGAACAGAACCAAAGCTTTCAGAAAGACTGAGCGCAGCTACTAGTGGCATATGCGGCAGGATCACAAGGAAAGGCCATCTCAAAGCAGACTATTTGAAAGTGGATAGGCCACTGCATTCGTTTCTGCTATTCACAACATGGCAAGCAAGTGCCTAAGGGCATTAGGCCACATTCAACCAGAGCAGCAGCCACTTCAGCAGCCTTCTTCAGGGGAGTACCAACCAAAGATATTTTAGAGATTGCTACCTGGAGTTCAGTGCACACCTGTACAAAGCACTATCATTTACCACTCTACTCTTAAGTCCAGGGCAGGCTTTGCCACTGCAGTTCTGCAGGGCCCTCATAGCCGCTCCTAATGCTATTTAGCTCTAGCCTCCCAACCATAGCTTTGGGATTCAACCAAAGTGTAATGACTGCAGCAGTGAAACACGAACATAGTACAGTTGTGTACACTTAACTTAAATGTAGAGGTTCGAGTGTATTCACTGTTGCAGTCCAGGTTACCCACCCACCATCCCCCATTTCTTTGCTGGAACTTATCTACACTTCTCTAATCTATACAACATATGTGGTGTATTTGCTTGTAGATGGAAGGTATTCTATTTTTTGGTGCATGCATGTTTTATTGGCATATTTGAGGCCTACCCTTTTGGGGGCACCTGACATCTGGGGCAAGAAAAACTGAAGAAAATGGCGTCTGCTTCATCTTTTATACCCGTGGCACACTGATATCAGGGAAGAGGTGACAGCAACCGACGCCGGACCTAGACTTTGGAATTCAGGCCGACTGAGGGTAGCCTGCCAGCAGGATAACCCAAGTGTAATGACTGCAACAGTGAATACACTCTAACATCTACATTTATGGTAAGTTTACACAGCTGTACTTTTCTCTTATCTTGGGTTTTCTAGAGATTGCCCTTCAACCTCCCTGTAACCAGACTCCCAACCCCATGCTTTTTAAAATGTCCAAGATCTAAGAGTACTTCTACAAAAATTGTACGGCATCCAGTGGTAGTGGCTGTGACTCCAGAAAAAGGATCTGAATTAGTTTGTGGTTGAGTACTGTTCCAAATGAGTGCAAGTGCATATAGCCGTCACTGTTTTTTAGTGTAGTTTGATACACATGGCCAATTTCCAGGTAGCTTTTCTAGACCAGCCTCTCACCAGGAGCTTGTTACTTCATCGGCATCTTTGGTTCACCTGATTCCTCCCCAAATCCACATAATGGCCTGATGTTCATCGTGTTACCCTGCTGCAGTCATCACACTTGGGTTATCCTGCCATCAGGCGGTCCCACAGTCGGCCTGAATTCCAAAGCCTTGGTCTGGAGTCGGTTGCTGTCGCTTCTTCCCTGAGGTCAGTGCGCCAGGGGTATACAAGAGGCATTCAACGCCATTTTCTTCAGTCTTTCTTGCTGCGTAGTGCCCGAAGCAGAAGCAGTTCGCAAATGCCATTCGGCCGACACCTGAGAGTTTCGTTTAGAATTTCAGTCCGAAGTCTTCAATAAAGCTAAGTACCCCGTTGGGGAACCTTTTCTTGCCTCAGTCCAATGTCAGAAAAAGTTAACAATTGCATTTCTTGTGGGAAGCAAATACCTCATAAGGACTTCCATTCCTATTGTATTCCTTGCCCAGGCCCAGACCACGACGTCACAGGTTGCCGGTTTTGTGCTAGGTTTAATAAACAAGCTATCAAACGCCGTTTTGATTTCGCACTACACTACTTTGGTAGGAAATTTAATTATGTCATGCCGTCGGAGCAGCCGACGACCGGCATGCATAAAAAACGCAAGGATAAGTACAGGCAGCCTAGGAACAAGCCAGACTCCGAGGCCTCTGCTGGGCCTGTCGCCGGTTCTCCGGTTTTCAGTGAGGCTCCTACGCAGCCCCTGATGACTGCAGAACTGGAACCCCAGACAGCTGCGGATTCTCAAGCGGAGTCTACTAGGTCGACGCAGCCATCTTCATTAGGCCCTTCCGACACCGGAGCAGAAGTAGACCCCGGTGCAGTGGAAACGCCTTCAGATGGAGAAGGTGTCTTCAGACTGACTACACTCACCATTAAATCTTATGCTAAGCTTAAAACTCCTTTAAAACCAAAGAAGACTGTGCATCAGTCTACAGTTCAAGGCCCCATGCCTAAGAAACAGATGCTTAAGATGGCTGAAGATTTGATTACCCTAATCAGGGGTTCCCATCCCCCTCCTGATAAAAGACCAAGACAAGAGGAGAATTATGCTTCCTCTGACCAGGTTTCAATTTCCTCAGATTCTTCTGAGGAACAGGATTACACTTTTCCACCTTACGAGGATTCTGATGCTGAAGACTATTCCCTCAGCATCTCCCCCTGAAGACTACTCCTTTGGGAAAACTTTACATACCATGAGGGAACATTTCCACTGGGAAGGCCAGGACTACTCTGATTCTAAGAAAAGGCTCCGAGAGTTCCTTTTACTACCCCAGCACAGACCTCTTGCTATCCCACCAGTTTTAGATATTGTGGATGATGTTTACTTGGAGTCTAGTCTAAATTCTGACTCTCTACCTCCTGCTCCAGCCAAACCAGACAGATACTACAGAGTACCTGACTCTCACAAATTCCTTTATAAAAGCCCTGTGGCTGACCCAGAAACAATTTCCCAGGGTCCTAAGGGAGCTAAAGCTTCTATGGCTAAAAATCCTGTGCCCTCTGAAAGGGATTCCAGAGCCCTAGATAGATGGGGAAAGAAAATATACACCTCAACAACTCTGGCTATGAGAGCATTAAATTGTCAGTTTCACATGCTGAAATATCAGCACTTCCTAATGTCTCAATTAAACCAAAAAATGAGCACACATTCTGAACAGTCTGAATTCAAGGAAATGCAGGATCTGTTGCATACAGCTGAACAGGTGGGCAAACATACTTTACAATGTGGATTTGATTCATTGGAAGCTTCCTGTAGAGCAGCTGTTACTGGCTGTGGCATACGTAGACATGCTTGGTTAAAAGAACAAACCCTTCCTGATCATGTTAAAGCAAAATTATTGAATGCACCTTTACAGCAGGATGTATTATTTGGTGTCAAAGCAGAAGAGGTTTTAAAGAAAATGGAGAATAAGGCAAAATCTATGCAGACAGTCAAGGATTTTTTGCAGGTACAACCCCCTTGTTTCAGCAGTAATTAGCCAACAAAAAACTTGTCCTTTCCAGCTTCTGACAGATCACAGAGAGGCAAATACAGACTCCCAAGGGGCGCAGAGGTCAGTCACAAGGTCCTTACAAACCTCGCCAATGGGGTACTGCAACCCAGAAAGGAGGAGAAGACAGGCCCCAAGCTAGCAGAAGACAAACACAATGACTCAATCCTCAAACTACCAAGCAAATCTCTCCTGGCAGCTCCTTTGGGAGGAAAATTAGCATTTTTTGCAGACTACTGGCACATCATCACAAAAGACAAATGGGTCCTAAACATTGTCTCTCAAGGGTACAGATTCCACTTTCATACCTTACCAAGGATAAAAGGAATGCCAAACCTGCCACCAAATCAATGGGCAGAAGCACAAAAACAAATTACAACTCTCATGGACATGAGAGACGTTCAACAGGTACCTACACAAGAGCAAGGACAAGGATTTTACTCAAGACTCTTTCTAGTCCCAAGAAAGGACAAAGCATGGAGACCCATCCATTCTGGATCTTTCAGTTCTGAACACCTATCTGCAAGTACCAAAATTCAAGATGCTAACACTACAGCAGCTTCTTCCCATGCTGGGCAAGAATGCTTGGCTAGTAACGTTGGACCTCAAGGAGGCATACCTGCATGTCCCTATCAGACAAAATTGCAGAAGATACCTCCGCTTCATTGCAGGTTCAATGCATTATCAATTCTCTGCACTGCCCTTTGGCTTATCTACTGCACCCAGGGTCTTCACAAAATGCCTGGCACCAGTAATTGCATACTGCAGACAGAGGAATTCAGATATACCCATACCTGGACGACTGCCTTATTCAAGCAGAAAGCAAGGAAATTCTTTTAAAGCATCTGGCATTTGTCAAACACCTAAGTTGCCTAGGGTACACAGTAAACAAAAAGAAATCAAAACTAGTGCCCTCACAAAACATAATATTCCTGGGTGCCAGCTTGAATACATTGGCCCAGGTGGCTTATCTCATGCCAGACAAGCAACAACAGCTGACTCAATATTTCAAAATAATGGCAACAAAGACCCAACTCCCTGCAAGAAAAAATCTGCAGGCCTTGGGATTCATGGTATCTTGCATACTACTAATACCATTTGCAAAACTGCATACGAGCAAATTACAATGGTACCTGAAAAGCGTATGGATTCAGCACAGCCACAGCTTGGAAACGGATACCACTTATTTCCTGCCTTCAACAGGAGTTTCTATGGTGGGCACAGGCATGTCACCTCAACAAGGGTCAGCCTTTCACCTTACCCACAGCCAGGCAAACTGACAACAGATGCATAGGACTATGCCTGGGGGAGCACACATGGCAGGACAGTGCATTCGGGGCAAATGGACTACAGATCAGAGGCATCTGCATATCAGTCAAAAAGAAATGCTAGCAGTACAGAATGCCCCAACAGCTTTCAAGGACCTCTTTCACCCAGGACAACTAATAATAAAGACAGACAATACCACAGTAATGTGGTACATAAACAAGCAAGGGGGCACACATTCCTACCCCTCTATGCAGGCAAGCAATGACCTTGTGGAACACTGCACTGTCTTACCAGGTTCAATTACAAGCACAATTCCTGCCAGGAAAGAAAAACACATTGGCAGACGACCTAAGCAGAAACATCATGGATCTACACGAGTGGAAACTAGATCCACAAGTATTTGCAATGATGGCTTAAACATGGGTACGCCCAGACATAGATCTGTTTGCAAATCCCCAAAACTACCAACTTCAAAAATTTTGCACAAGGACATTCCATCCACAAGCTTGGAAAGTGGACACCCTCTCATTCAGTTGGAAAACTTTAACAGTGTATGCCTTTCCTCCACTGCCTCTTCTAGCATAGGTACTGCTGAAAGTCAGATTAGAGAGACCACAGATGATACTCATTGCACCAGACTGGCCCGCCAGCATTGGTATCCAATTTTAAGGAATATGGCCCACGGCCCACCATGGATTTTTCCACAAATTCCTCACCTGCTCACCCAGCTGCTCACCCAGCGAGACAATCGGATTCTACACAGCCAGCTCAAGATTTTGAACCTGTCTGCATGGCAAATTACCTAAACAACCAGCCAACACCTCTATGCAAAGCTGTTATGGATGTCATTCTGGAGGCCAGGAGGCCCAGCACCAGGAAAACCTATTCAGACAATTGGAAAAGATTTTGCGCCTGGAACCAGGCTAAAGGCCAAAATCCCCTTGAGCCAAACATTCCTCAGATTCTACAATATTTAACTGAGATGTTGCACAAAGGACTTTCCTTTTCATCTATTAAGATCCACGCCTCAGCAATTTCAGCTCATTACAACACTGATCCTCCTTTATTCTCACATCCACTCCTAAGACTACATCAGAGGGGCTAAGAACATAAGACCGCCAAGGAGAGCACCAACACCTACTTGGGACCTCAACTTTGTTCTGGAAAAGCTTACACTGCCGCCCTTTGAATCAGCTTTTTCAGCTGACTTAAAATTTCTTTCATGGAAAATTGCTCTGGTGCTAGCAGTAACCTCAGCTAGAAGAGTCTGAGCTACAGGCACTAATGGCAGTGGTGCCTTTCCTCATTTTTCATCAAGACAGAGTTCCTCTATGAACTAATCTTTCCTTTATGCCAAAGGTGGTATCCAGTGTGGCCCTAAACCAAACCATTCATTTGCCCACCTTTTTCCCAAATCCCCAGAACAAAGGAGAAAGACTCCTGCACTCTTTGGACATTCACAGGCAATTATATTACTACTTGGGTAAAACTAAGGCTTTCAGAAAATCTGACCAGCTCTTTGTAGAGTATGCTGAAGGATCACAAGGATGATGTGTTTGTGAGCAGTTTGTTGTCTGAAGAAGGGTATTGACCCGAAAGCGCTCACACTTTGTTTCTGTTTGTGTAAGAATAAATTTTACTTTTTTCTAACCTCAGCAGTTTCCAGCAACGTTTGTTTTTTCCTGTTGGACTGTACTACATTAACGACTGCTGGAATTTGGCATAGCACGAACTTCTTTTTGGATTTGAAGGATCACAAGGAAAAGCTCTCTCAAAACAGACCATTTCTAAATGGATAGGGCATTGCATATGTATCTGCTACACGCATCATGGGAAACCGGTACCTGCTAACATTAGGTCCCAGTCCACCATGGCTACAGCTATATCAGCAGCATTTCTCAGCGGAGTGCCAACCAAGGATATTCTGGAAGCTGCAACTTGGAGTTCAGTGCACACCTTCACCAAACACACTATCACTTACCTCTATATTCTAAGACTAGAGCTGGTTTTGCCACTGCAGTTTTGCAGGGCCAACTACCTTCCTCTAACCCTGTTTAACTCCACCTCCCATCCTTAGCTTTAGGATTCAACCCAAGTGTGATGACTGCAGCAGGGTAACACGATGAACATAGTACAGTTTTGTACCTACCATAAATGTAGATGTTCAAGTGTTCACCCTGCTGCAGTCCAGGTTACCCTCCCTCCATCCGCTCTGAACTAGCTGAACTTATCTATACCACTCTATCCTATACAACCTCTGTGGTGTATGTGCTTGTGCCTAAAGGTATTGTTTTATATATATATATATATATATATATATATATATATTTTTTTTTTTTGCCTACCTATTTGGGGGCACCTGCCATCTGGGGCAAGAAAAACTGAAGAAAATGGCGTCGGATGCCTCTTGTATACCCCTGGCGCACTGACGTCAGGGAAGAAGCGACAGCAACCAACGCCAGACCAAGACTTTGGAATTCAGGCCGACTGCGGGTTCGCCTGATGGCAGGATACCCCAAGTGTGATGACTGCAGCAGGGTGAACACTCGAACATCTACATTTATGGTAGGTACAAAACTGTACTTATCCCACCAAACTCAAGCCCATACAGGATTGCTGAGAAGACTGCTCCCCACCACATACACACACACACACACACACACACACACACACACACACACACACACACACACACACACACACACACACACACACACACATATATTGGGAAATGACCAAACAGAAAGGTACACCAAATTTCCAGAAGTGTGTAGATCCGTTTACAGAAATTCTCAAATATCACGGATTTCGCTCAATGCCATGAGATCAGACATCTAATCCTGCAGTCCTGGAAGGGGGAAAAATAAAACACACTGATTTATTGAAACAGTTCACTTAAAAGTGCCAAGCAAAAGATTTTATTAGGCTGTTCCTGGCCCCCACAGTAGAGGGAATGTGGATACACTAGAGCAGTCCAAAGTGAAATTATATTTATCAAAGTTCAGAATAGTAACTGTACAGGTCTTTTTTTACCTGTGCTTCCCAAAGCTCTGATAGTAACCCTCAAATTTAAAGATGCCTGCTTTATATTCCCATTTATTAGACGTACCACAGTTGCTTTCTCAAGTTGAAGCAGGGGGCTCATGTGTCCATATATCCCATTACCCTTTGATTTGTCTACTCCAAAGGTATTTAGAGTGCCTAGATGTAGTAGATGTCCTTCTATTCTTATGTTGCAGTATTCATAACAGTAGGGAGTTGCTGCTTGCAGCACCACTGTCCGACCAGTATACCAATGTCTTTGTTTCAGGAGCATGCGTGTGATGTCCCCCACCATGGCCATAAACCGACGTTTGGTATAAAAGTGACTGCACACACCCTCACCAGACTTTTTCTGGAGCAGTGTGTGTCTGACTCATGTTTGCCAGTTCCATAAGCAGATCATATTTTTTCAGACTGATTATGATTCCGTTCAAGACCAGATGTCTGCTTCGACCGATACGGATAAGTGCCCTGTGGGGGGGGGGGGGTGTGGGGGGCTTCCTTGGTTTTGATTACAGTTTAGACTTGCATGTCAGCTAGAAAGGGGAAGTGTGCTTGTGGGAGACTAATTCCTCAAGGACACACACGAGAAGTGCATATTTTGCTGTGGCAAGGCCCACGACCATGTCTTCCCCTTTTGCAAATCTTTCGTCCCCAAAACTGTTTGCAGCTGCCTCAAGGCACTGAAGTTGTATTTAGAGAATCAAAGGCTACGTCGCTTAGCGCACTGTATGGAAGGATGGGTAGACCCATCCGCCAAGCCGCCAAGGAAAAAGGCAGGCATCTGAGCAGGTTCTTCAGGCGCTTGAAAGCCTAGAATCCTTTCAGACGGCGGATGTCCTTCAAAGATGCATCTGCAGTCTTTACAAATGGGTTGTCCTGTCGTCAGGCAGCCCTTCGGTCGGCCGGATTCCAAAGTCTGGGTCTGGCTTCGGCTGGTGTCGCACTTCACCCGACGTCATTGCGGAAGTTATTCGGGTATAAAGGCATCAGCCGACGCCATTTCCCTCGGTCTTTCTTGCCGCGTGGCGCCCGAAGCAGAAGCTGTTCAAGTGCCGGTCGGTCAGATCCAGAGATTACTACTACCGAATACTACTTCGAAGACTTCTATAAAGCTAAGTACCCCGTTGGGGACTCTTTCTTGCCTCAGCCGATGTCAGAGAAAGTTAATAACTGTTTATCTTGTGGGAAACAAATACCTCATAAAGATTTCCACTCCTATTGCATACATTGTTTAGGCCCAGACCACGACGTAGCAGCTTGTCTAGCCTGTGCTTCTTTTAACCGACGGACGCTTAGACGTCGCTCGGACTTTGCTGAACAGATGTTTGGCTCCGATTTTGCCTACATTATGCCGTCGGATCCTCCGACTACGCAAATAACCAGAAAACACAAAGAAAAGGACCGACACTCGCAGTCCGCGGTTTTGGCCGAAACCGCGGTTAAGCAAACGAGTGTCTCGGTTTCGGCCGAAACCGAGCAAGCGGTTCTTTCTTCAGCCGATAACTTGCCTTCTACCGAGGCCTCTTCTAACCTGGTAGAAACGACTTCTGAAATCCAACCTTCTGTTGCGATTTCACAGGATTTATCAGACACCATTCCCCTAGATATTTCTACCCCTGCACGTTGAGCTGCTGTGCCTCCTCCAGCTATGTCTATTAAGGCCTTTGCCAGGGCTAAAGCAGCCAAAGCATCAAAACCTGTGCCTGCCAAGCCCCCCTCTCACAGGCCCAGCACCAGCTCCCATATGCTTTCTTTGGCAGAGGATCTCATCTCTTTAATTCGTGGAGCCCAGCCTCATCCAGACAGGGCCTCTCTCCCTCCACCAGAAAAGAGGCCTAGAGCAGAGCCCCCTGAGCCAGTATCCACAGATGATTCCTCTGATGACTCAGAACATACAGACCCTCCTGAGGCTTCTTATTCTCCTTACGAAGACTCTGATGCTGAGGAGTCCATCCCTTCAGCCTCTCCTCCTGAGGAATTTTCCTTTGGGGAAACCTTGCATGCTATGAGGGAACAATTTCAGTGGCAGGGACAAGATTTCTCAGACTCTAGAAAAAGGCTTAGGACCTTTCTACATTTGCCACAGCATAGGCCTTTAGCTATACCTCCAGTTCTATCTGTTGTTGATGATGCATTTAATGATGCTTGCACTGCTCCTGATACTTTACCTCCGGCTCCTGCTAAGCCCGATAGGTACTACAGGGTCCCGGACACTCATCACCACTTATATAAGGCTCCTTTTGCAGATCCAGAGACTATCTCCCAGGGCCCTAAAGCTGTAGCAACTACTTCTTCTAAAAAACCCCTCCCCTCTGAAAGGGATTCCAGGTCCTTAGAGAGATGGGGTAAAAAAGTTTACACCTCTGCTACTTTGTCAGCTAGAGCTTTGAACTGCCAATTTCATATGATTCAATATCAAGAGTTTATGCTTGACCAGTTGACTAAAAAGCTGTCCTCTGAAGAATCTTTAGATAAAAAGTATGTTCAAGAAATGTTACATAACATACAGCAGGTTAGTAACCATTCTTTGAAATGTGGCTATGATGCACTGGAGGCTTCCTTTAGATCAGCCATGACTGGCACAGTTATCAGGAGGCATGCATGGTTGAAAGAACAGGCATTACCAGACCATGTCAAATCTAAGCTTTTGGATGCACCTATGGACAAGGACAATTTATTTGGTGCCCCAAGACAGCAGGTACTAAAAAGATGGAAGAGAAAGCAAAATCTGTGCAAACAGTGAAAGATTTCTTACAAGTTCAACCTCCAAGGTTTAGCAGGAACTGGCCCTCCAAGAATTGGTCCTTTCCGGACTCCTCTAAGGCACAAAGAGGCAGGAATAGGCGCTCTAGAGGCAGAAACCAATCCAGGGGTGCCTACAGGGGTCGCCAGTGGCACGGTAACAACCAACGAGGCACGGATACAGCCACCACCACTACAACAACTCAATCACAGTGACTTGGCGGTGGCACCGCCTACCAGGGAACAACTAGAAGCACCCTTAGGCGGAAAGCTAACATTATTTTCAAGAAACTGGCATTGCATTACAAGAGAAAAATGGATTTTGCAAACTATAGACAAAGGTTACAGGTTCCATTTCCATTCACTACCAGGAAAGAGAGGAATGCCAAACCTACCACCTACTCAAAGGGCAGAAGCTCTAAAACAAATATCTCAATTATTAATAATGAGAGCTGTGGAAAAGGTACCATCTATGGAGCAAGGGAAGGGATTTTACTCCAGACTCTTCCTGGTACCAAGAAAAGAAAACAAATGGTGGCCTATTCTAGACCTGTCCGCTTTAAACACATTCCTCATTGTTCCAAAATTCAAAATGCTGACCCTACAGCAGCTTCTTCCCATGCTGGACAAGGAGTCTTGGCTGGTAACTCTAGATCTCAAGGAGGCATACCTGCACGTCCCCATAAGACCAATTTGCAGAAGATACTTCAGATTTCTTGCAGGATCAGAGCATTATCAATTCTCAGCATTGCCCTTTGGCTTATCTACTGCGCCCAGAGTGTTCGCGAAATGCCTGGCATCAGTAATCGCTCATTGCAGACTTCAGGGGATTCAAATCTATCCCTACCTGGACGACTGCCTGATACAAGCGGACAACAAAAACAAATTAACAGAAGACTTACAAAGAGTCATCTACCTGCTGCAAGCCCTGGGATATACAGTCAATACAAAAAAGTCAAGGCTGATTCCATCCCAAAGAATAACCTTTCTGGGTGCAGAACTGGACACATCAAAACAAATGGCATTTCTAACTGCAGAAAAGAAAGAGCAACTTCCTCTCTACTTCTTGACATTATCAAAGCAGAGCCATGTAACTGCAAGAAAAGTGCTACAAGCTCTAGGCTACATGGCATCCTACATAATACTGGTCCCTCATGCCAGGCTGCATATGAGAAAGCTACAGTGGTACCTAAAGAATTTGTGGTCTCAGCACAAGCACAGCCTAGAAACCAAAATTCCAATGATCCCATGCCTGAAGCAAGAGTTCCTTTGGTGGGCTCAGGCCTGTCAATTAAACACAGGATTGCCCTTCTGCAAGTGTCAACCAAGACAAACCATCACGACAGATGCCTCAGACCTCGGTTGGGGGGCACACATGATGGACAAGTGCATTCAAGGCCTATGGACTCAAGACCAGCTGCATCTGCACATAAATCTAAAAGAAATGATGGCAGTAAAATTGGCAATCCAGGCATTCAGACTTTTTCTCCAAGAAGGCCAGTTGATAATAAGGACAGACAACACCACAGTTATGTGGTACATCAGCAAACAGGGAGGCACACACTCATACCCTCTATGCCGGCTGGCTCTGGACCTATGGGATGTGGCTCTGAGCAACAACATTCAGTTACAGGCAATTTATGTACCAGGGAAGGAAAACATTCTAGCAGACATTTTAAGCAGAACTACAACAGATGCCCACGAATGGATGCTGCATCCGGACATCTTCAAAACCATCACAAGAAAATGGGGATTACCACAAATAGACTTGTTTGCATCCCCATTCAATCACCAGTTGAAGAAATTCTGCACAAGGACTTACCACCCACTTGCTTGGAAGGGGGACTCCCTATCCTTCAGTTGGAAAAACCTGACAGCATACGCATTCCCACCACTTCCTTTGATGCACAAGGTGCTTCTCAAGATCAAAGAAGAACGCCCGAGGATCATTCTGATAGCCCCAGACTGGCCAAGACAACATTGGTATCCACTGCGGAGGAGCATGTCCCGGGAACAAGTATGGACACTGCCCCTGATCCCATTACTGCTGACACAGAACAACTACAACATCCTGCATCCAAGCCTAAAAACTCTGCAGCTAACTGCCTGGAACATTACATAACAGCAATTAACCCAAATTTATCCCAAAGGGTTAAAGACATAATCCTGGAGGCTCGTAGACCTTCAACAAGAAAGAATTATGCAGCAAAATGGAAAAGATATCTCATCTGGAGTACTGCAAAGGGGCAAGATGTGACACTGGTGAACATAGCCAACATCCTGGAGTACTTGGCGGAGCTCTTCCATACAGGCCTGTCCTATTCTTCCATCAAGATACATGCATCAGCTATTTCAGCAGAATACAGCTTGGATCCTCCTGTCTTCTCGCATCCTCTGCTCAGACAGTTTCTGAGAGGAATTAAAAATGTAAAATCTCCCAGGAAACCTCCATTGCCAGCATGGGACTTGAACTTTGTGCTAGAAAAACTGACTCTACCCCCTTTCGAACCAGCAGCTACAGCAGAATTACAATACTTATTCTGGAAGACTGCTTTCCTGCTGGCAATAACTTCAGCAAGAAGGGTCTCTGAACTACAGGCATTAATGGCAGTACAACCCTTCCTGATCTTCCATCAAGATAGAGTGTCCATGAGAACAAATCCTACATTTATGCCTAAGGTGGTATCCAGAGTCTCTTTAAATCAGGCTATCCACCTTCCTACATTCTTCTCCAACCCACAGAACAGGGGAGAAAAACTCTTACATACCTTGGATGTACACAGACAATTACGCTACTACCTGGACAGGACAAAAAACAATAGAAAAACTGACCAGCTTCTGGTAGCATATGCAACAGGAAAGGAAGGAAAACCAATTTCTAAACAGACAATCTCCAAATGGATAGGAAATTGCATTAGATTTTGTTACTCCTACCATGGAAAGAAAACTCCAGAGAACATCAGGTCTCACTCCACAAGGGCTACAGCCACTACCACAGCTTTCTTACGAGGAGTGGCTACCAAGGACATTATAGAGGCTGCTACTTGGACCTCCGTGCATACATTTGCCAAGCATTATAACTTACCTCTATACTCTAGATCCCGTGCTGGCTTTGCCACTGCTGTTTTGCAAGGGATCCTGACTACACCATAATCTATTCTCATTTCCTCCTCCCCTAGCTTAGCTATGGTATTCTACCCATTTGTAAAGACTGCAGATGCATCCTTGAAGGACATAGTACAGTTTTGTACCTACCATAAATGTAGATGTCCGAGAGGAATGCATCTGCAGTCAGGATTACCCACCCTCCTTCCCCTCTGAGGTACTCCTAGGGTACTTACCAATCTTCAGCTAGCTTGGGGGGGATCTATTATGGTGTATTTGTTTGTATATATGTACATACATGCTTATTTTGTGTGTTTGCTCTCTACTATTTGGAAACTTTGGCATTTATCCAAATTTAGCCATCCAAGAGGGCACCTGGCATCTGGGGCAAGAAACACTGAGGAAAATGGCGTCGGCTGATGCCTTTATACCCGAATAACTGCCGCAATGACGTCGGGTGAAGTGCGACACCAGCCGAAGCCAGACCCAGACTTTGGAATCCGGCCGACCGAAGGGCTGCCTGACGACAGGACAACCCATTTGTAAAGACTGCAGATGCATTCCTCTCGGACATCTACATTTATGGTAGGTACAAAACTGTACTTTTCTAAAGCAGGCCCAGGAACCTTAGTGGAAGCTGTGATGCAAAACTATGCATTTTTTAAATAACTTCATACTGCTGTTAACCAACGTAGTACATGGTTATTTAAGTTTTTAACAGTGTATAAGTTTTCGATATATATATATATATATATATATATATATATCTCATGTAATTTTGAATGATTATATACTGCAATGTAGTGACATTTTGACATTTTCTCTCATTGTGTTAATGGAGATATTTTTTACTTGTATGTATATTTTTACCTATTTACAATTAAGAAACAAAATGTCTCAGCCTGAACAACCAGATTTGAAGGAATTGCAGGATATGATGCATGGTGCAGAACAAGTGGGTAAACACACCTTGCAATGTGGCTGTGATGCATTAGAGGCCTCAAGTAGAGCTGCTATTGCAGGATCAGTTATTCGTAGACATGCCTGGCTTAGGGAGCAAAGCTTGCCTGATCATGTTAAAGCTAAACTGCTAGATGCTCCCTTACAAAAGGATGTGTTGTTTGGCACTAATGCTGAGGAGATACTACGAAAAATGGAAGAAAAAGCTAAATCTATGCAAACTGTCAAGGCCTTTCTACACGTACAACCACCACGTTTTAGCAGAAATTGGCCCTCAAAAAACTGGTCCTTTCTAGCCACCGACAAGCCCCAAAGAGGTAGATACAGGCGCACAAGGGGCAGAGGACAGTCCCAAGGATTATATAGAGGCAGACAATGGCAAACTCCAGCCCCAAGAGGTGACGAAGACAGTGCACAACAATACAGAAAGCAAACCCAATGACTTCCTTCTTTTTCAGCCCAGCATCTCCCAGCTGGCAGCTCCCCTGGCAGGAAAGCTGGCACTATTTACAAAAAATTGGCATATCACAACAGACAAATGGATCCTGTATATTATAAACCCAGGCTACAGATTTCATTTTCACACTCTACCAAAAATGAGAGGCATGCCAAACCTGCTGCACAATCAAAGGGCAGAGGCGCAAATACAAATTTCAAAACTCATGGAAATGAAAGCCATTCAAGAGGTTCCTACTCACGAACAAGGTCAAGGTTTTTATTCCAGACTTTTCCTGGTGCCAAGAAAAGGAACCGACTGGAGACCCATTTTGGACTTATCCATGCTAAATACATTTCTACTCGTACCAAAATTCAAGATGCTCACATTACAGCAGCTTCTTCCCATGCTGGGCAAAGAGTTTTGGTTGGTAGCATTGGACCTCAAGGAGGCATACCTGCATGTCCCAATCAGACAAAGCTGCAGAAGATACCTCAGATTTCTTGCAGGTTCAATCCACTATCAATTCTCTGCATTGCCCTTCGGCTTATCTACTGAGCCCAGAGTATTCACGAAATGCCTGGCATCAGTAATTGCATACTGCACACTACAAGGGATACAAATTTACCCTTATTTGGATGACTGCCCTGATCCAAGCGGACAGCAAGCACACACTACTGGAACATCTGGCTTATGCAACACATCTACTGAATTCTCTGGGATGCACAATCAACAAAGAGAAATCCAGACTAACACCAACTCAGAAAATAACTTTCCTGGGTGCCAACTTGGACACAAACACCCAGATGGACTATCTTACGCCAGAAAAACAAGGGCAACTAACTCAGTACTTCAAAACACTAGCAAATTGTACCAGGCTTACTGCAAGGAAAATCCTGCAGGCTCTGGGCTTCATGGCATCTTGCATCCTTTTAATCCCATGTGCAAAGTTGCATATGAGGAAACTTCAGTGGTACCTAAAAAACCTATGGTCTCAACACAGCCACGGCTTGGAAACAATAATACCAATAATTCCCTGTTTGCAAAAGGAATTTCTATGGTGGGCCCAAGCATGCCAAACAAACAAAGGTCTCCCATTCTGCAAGTCTCAAGCAAATCAGGTCATCACAACAGACGCCTCAGATTACGCCAGGGGGGCGCACATGACAGACAGGTGCATTCAGGGCAAATGGTCCCGAAAGGAAAAGCACCTTCATATCAATCAAAAAGAAATGCTAGCAGTGATAAATGCAATTACAGCTTTCAAGGACCTCCTACATCCAGGACAATTACTTATAAGAACAGACAACACCACAGTAATGTGGTACATAAACAAGCAAGGAGGAACACATTCATACCCCCTGTGCAGACTAGCCATGACACTTTGGAACTTGGCTCTGGAATGGCAAATCGAACTTCAAGCACAGTACTTGGCCAGGCTTGGAAAACACGTTGGCAGACAATCTAAGCAGAAATATGACAGATCCACACGAATGGAAGTTGCATCCACAGGTGTTTACAAAGATAATCCAAGAGTGGGGAAGGCCAGACATAGATCTCTTTGCCTCCCACAAGAATCATCAACTGGAAAAGTTTTGTTCAAGGACCTTTCACCCAAAGACCTGGAGAGTGGACGCCCTTTCATTCAGTTGGACAGGATTGGACAGTGTACGCTTTCCCACCTCTGCCCCTTCTACCCAAGGTACTCTTGAAAGCAAGAGCAGACAGGCCGAAGATGATACTGATTGCTCCAGACTGGCCAACACTGGTATCCACTCCTAAGGAGCCTAACACATACTCCTCCCTGGCCACTTCCTCTAATGCCTCTTCTGCTGACTCAGCACAGCTACAAAACTCTTCACGGTCAGCTGAAAACACTCAGTCTCGCTGCATGGAAAATCTCTTAACACCTCAGCAGACCCTACTTACCAAAGAGGTGCAGAATGTCATTCTGGAGGCCAGGAGACCATCTATTAGGAAGACTTACTCCGCAAAATGGAAACGGTTTTGCTCTTGGAATGAGAAAAAAGGCCAGGACCCTAGAAAGCTGAATTTGCCTCAGGTATTACAGTATCTAGCTGAGCTGCTGAGCAGTGGGCTTTCATTTTCCTCCATAAAAATCCATGCCTCAGCCATTTCTGCAGAATTCTCTCACCCACTTTTAAGACTATTTCTCAGAGGGGCTAAGAATATAAGACCCCCAAGGAAACAACCAGTGCCAGCCTGGGATCTTAATTACATTCTAGAAAAATTAACATTGCCTCCTTTTGAGCCAGCTGCCTCAACAGATTTGCAATATTTGTCCTGGAAAACAGCTTTCCTTCTGGCCATTACCTCAGCTCGTAGGGTTTCAGAACTACAAGCCCTCATGGCTGTACAGCCCTTCCTCATCTTCCACCAGGACAGGGTTTCCCTTCGAACCAACCCATCATTTATGCCTAAAGTGGTATCCAGGGTAGCTTTAAATCAAGCCATACACTTACCTACCTTCTATCCCAACCCTCAAAACAAAGGGGAGAGGTTGTTACATTCCTTAGACATCCATAGACAGCTTCGTTATTATTTGGACAGAACAAAGCCTTTCAGAAAATCTGAACAACTTTTTGTGTCCCATGCTGTAGGAGCTCAAGGGAAGCCTGTTCAGACTATTTCAAAATAGATTGACCATTGCATGCGATTCTGTTACTCCTACCATGGGAAACCTGTCCCTGTAGGCATCAGACCACACTCCACCAGGGCCACAGCTACCTCTACAGCCTTCCTCAGAGGAGTTCCTACCAAAGATATTTTGGAGGCAGCCACTTGGAGTTCTGTACATACCTTCACAAGACACTACCACCTGCCTTTATATTCCAAAACTAGAGCAGGCTTTGCCACTGCTGTGTTGCAGGGCATTCTGGCTCAACCCAGTTCCATCTAGTGCCTACCACCCTGTGCGTAGCTTTGGGATTCTACCCATATGTGATTACTGCAGCTGTATGCACGATGAACATAGTACAGTTTTGTACCTACCATAAATGTAGATGTTCGAGTGCTAATACAGCTGCAGTACAGGTTTCCCTCCCTCCATCCCCTCTAGGTACAGGATTAGTGGCTAACTCCTTCTCATACTTCCTTTTTTGGGTTATCCTCCTATGGTGTATTTGCTTGCAACTTCTCTATTTTGATAACTTTGCATTTCTAGAATATATATATATATATATATATATATATATATATATATATATATATATATATATACATATATATATATATATATATATATATATATATATATATATATATATACATACACATATATATATATATATATATATATATATATATATATATGTACATACATATACACCTATAGGCATATAGCCTTATAATTTATGTATTGCCTTCCTTTTGGGGGGCACCTGACATCTGGGGCAAGAAAGACTGAAGAATATGGCGTCGGCTGTGACTTGTATACCCCTGTCGCACTGACTTCAGGGAAGAAGGCGACAACAACCGACGCCGGACCAAGACTTTGGAATTCGGCCGACCGAGGACCCGCCTGACGGCAGAGAACCCATGTGTGATTACTGCAGCTGTATTAGCACTCGAACATCTACATTTATGGTAGGTACAAAACTGTACTTTGTGGTGGGTTCCTTTCACTTGATAAGATTATGCTTTGTGGTTTTGTAGAGATTCCCTTCCTCCTGCTCTGTAGGCAAGAATGGACCAAATATGGCATGGATTAATGTCCACTTTGTACTGGGATTGTGTTGACATCCGAGAACACTGCCCATCTAGGAGGTGAAAAGTTGCTCAGCTCCAAGTGCAGCTGGATGCTGGACTTCCTGCTTCATGGGTCTCTATAGTTAGCACTACTGCACTGATGACTTCAAATATTGTAAATATTTAAAGAATTTTATATGTATGATGATAGCATTTCTGTTGGTATATGCCACCATCTGAAGTGCCGTCTGAAATTACTACTTTCTATTTAGAAAGTAATTTAAGTGCAATGATTATGAAAAAGCACAGTTTGGCTCAATTTCCTTTTAGTACACCATTGTTTTTTTAATGTATCCAAACTTGCTTTTACTCTATTTATGATGAGGTCTACTGTTTAGTGTAATTGTTTTGTGTACATAGTCTATCATATTGCTGTATTGGTAAATTTTGGAAATTTTCATAATTTCATTTGAAAGTGTCCACTTAAATATACGAATATTTCTCTCCCCCCAGTCTTTAATGGATCAGTACTTTGCCCGTATGTGTTCCTTAATGACAAGTAAGGAATTACCAGCAAGGATTCGTTTCCTGCTGCAGGTGAGTGTTCTTAATTGAATTGATAATTTTTTTTTTTTTTAAATTCCATTTCTTCTTTTTGAAGATGGCTGTCATGTTTTCATTTTTAGGATACTGTGGAGTTGCGAGAAAACAACTGGGTTCCTCGCAAAGCATTTATAGACAATGGACCAAAGACGATTAATCAAATCCGTCAAGATGCAGTAAAGGTAAATAACTTCCATATTTTATTTTCTGTAGGTGTGGAAAATATAATTCCGATAATTTCTTTATAGCAGCAATTTCATATTTCTTAATAGGATGTTATGGCTAACATATGGTTCCACGTCTTGCATGTCAGTGCTCCTATGTGTCCTTTGGAAGGATTTTACTCCCAAGAGATGCTATTTGTGGGATTAGTGATCGGCATGGTTTTGGTGGTCTTTGGAACAGCATTGAATTGGAGGTAATGCTTGATGTTCAACATTAGGTCACTGTTGTAGTAACCTAAACTGTATGGGTTATACCCTTCCCAGTAGATGATCATTGGCCATCTTTTCAAACCTTCAGGGCGTCTTCCACATGCTACATCTGCAAGTGGATAGAGCAACATAATGAGCAGTTTTGGTGCCAAAAGCTACAGGCCTTGCTTGCTGCTAAAGTGCTTTCCTTCCATAGGCTTCATTGGAACTGATTGCTAGTGATCCTTCAAGGCTTGGCAGGTAAATGCCCTGCTGAGGAAAATCTGTTTCTGTTGCAAATTTAGTTTTACTGTGCATGTCCTTGTGTGAAAAAGCTGTGTAATTTTTTTAGTACTTTCTACGTATGTTAAGAGCAAGGTTTTGTAGTCTTGGAGACTTGTCTCCTACATTTTTATCTCCGTCCATTTCTCTAGTAGGTAGCAACTCTCACTGGCCCCTCTTAGTCTTTCAGGCTTTTTGAAGTAGACCATAGCGCAGTTATCATTCTTTGGTTCTTCCTTCCATAGTCTGTAGGAATATTATTTCCAGGGAATCTTTTGGTGTCAGGCTGGCTTCCTCACTCCTCTGCTGCCAGTGCTCTACTTTGCTGTGTCTGGACTTTATTCCTTGGACTACTAGTTTGTGTCACTAGGTCTCTCTCATGTAACTTCCTTGGAAGCCACTAAGAAACGGGAATTGACAACACAGACTCTCTGACTCTGGGAGTTGTTTTTTCTGGGTAAAGGAGAGCCACTTGTGTCCGTCTTGGAGGAAGGAGCAGGTGAGGGCTTGCCACATAGTGTGGTCTTGATTCCTGGGTTAGTGCTCCTGCTGCAAGTCTCATCTTCCAAGGGAGTCTCCCAGGAAAAGAAAACAATGTTACTACTCTCTCTTACTATGTACATGGAAGACTTGGCTGTGATTTTCAAAGGAAATTTTTTTAAGTATTTAAAATTTTCTTCACTCCAAATATTTAAAAAAAAAGTCTTCTCTCATTCTAACACTGGCTGTCCGAGTGGGAAGTGAGAGCGTGTTTCCTCAGTCATTTCTCCTGAAGATGAAGATTCTGAAGAAACTTCAAATTTCTCCTGAAGAAGATTCTGAAGGAACTTCAAATTTCCCCCAGAACTGTCTGAGACATTCACTAAAATGGGGATTTTATTGTGTTTGTGGTGCTGCGGTAGCATTGTCGCCTCACAGTAAGACGTTGTCGCATTCGATTCTCAGCTAGAGCGTCTTCTGTGTGGAGGCATGCATGAATGGGTGTGCCTTCGTTGAAGGTTGTGCGTCAGGGCTGGTAACTCGGCATGTAAAAATCCCAGACCAAACATTAGCAGACTGGAGTTCCGCTGTGGCGACCCCTAATCGGGATAAGCTGAAAGACACAACATTGTGTTTGCACCTGAATGAGCAAAAATTTCATGATTTATTGAAATTTTATATTCCAAGTGACATCCCAACTCCATGTACAAAAATGGAGAAAAAGATGTAGATGGATATTCCACAGCCTGCAGCTGTCTCTCCTGTTTTGTCAACTTTAGGGAATGTTTTCTTAACAGCTTGCAGCATGCTAGACTGTTCTCTCTCCTGCTCCTAAAGTCTTGACTGGTACCAAAGTACTTCAGATTCTTGGTTTTCTAATCCTAAATCAGACCTTCTATTGATTTCCTTAACTAAAATTTGTACTGATAAAACAGGATGTCTTTCTAATCTGCTTTTGCAGTATTGTTTACATGAGGGAGATTCCCTGCCAAGCACCCCAACATTGGCCAGTTTTACATAAGTCTTTAGTGCCTAGGGTGCATGGTACGTTGCATGTAGTCTGTCATTTGTAGGCTATAAGTGATGTACGCACGCACCATCCTCAGAACATTTTTGCCACCAGACAGAATGTGCTTCCTGTACGTACAATCTGACCAACAAAGAGACTTCTGCTCTGATAAGTGCCCCATTGGGGAATCCTTTTCTTTTGATAATTTTAATGTCATCCATGAAGGGCAAATGTGAATATGAACACCAGATTCCAGATAGAATGCCATCAGCAGTGCCTGTTTTGTCTTGGGCCTTCCCAACACCATAAGACCTGCCCCAGCTGCCAGTTTGTCCCAGAAACCCTACAAAGGCTTAACTCGTTTTCCGTATATCTGGAAAGCCAGTCTTTCAAACTCCTCACAAAAAAAGATGGAGTATCCCTCCACCTCAGACCAGGTTGGTAGCAAAGCGAAAGGCCAAGAAACGTAGGTTGGAAGCCTCAGCTGCACCTCCAGGGCCTGACATCTCTCCAGAGACGACTACCAGTCAGGAGATTTGCTCTAGGCCTCTGTCCGACCCACAGGCCAAACCCGTAATGGGGGGTCTGTATGGTGGCACATCCTTTAAAGGACCACAGGCATCTGCTCCAGACATCTAAGGGCAACCATGACTCATTTTTGAAGGGCCATGAGGGATCCCATCCATCCTTGTTCTGCCTTCTTTGCATGGAATGGACATGGCCAGCAAAAAGAAATGGAAAACTAAACACCTTTCTCTTTCCAACTCGCAAAAGGATTGGCAGGCCTTTTCCCAAAATGCCTTCAAATGCCCTGATGTCTCCAAGCCTCCCACCCCCCCAAGGGATTACTATCCCTTCTTCCCCAAGGTTTGCTCCTTCCCAAAAGGGTAGGGAAGAATCTTCATCTGAGAAAGACTTCTTTTCTGATAAGAGTCCCTAACCTAATCTACCCAGATTCCCTCTCCACTAGACTATGCTTCCCCTGAGGAGTCTAATGGGACTGACTCCCCTGTAGAAGAGATTTTCTTCAGTGACACACTAACTAGAATGCAAGAGCATTTCAAATGGGGAAACAACTGAAATGACGGATATTCAGAAATGTTATGATCTGTTGCAAGTGGACATCACCTAGTCCCTCTGCTGTCCCCCCTAGCCTTCTGGCCTTCTTGGATGCCTTTGCATCCTCTGTCAAGGCCACTGACTCTCTCTACCACCAACACCCAAAAAACCTGACTGGTTTTATAAGGTGCCTGCAGATAGTATTTATTCAGAGCACCAGCAGCTGAACCATCCATCATCTATCTACTAACAAACCCTCTAGACTTCTTTCCTTCTTTCTTCAGACAATGGACAGCAGGCATTTGTAAAGAATAGGTAAGAAAGTTTATACATCCGCCACTCTTGCATTTAGAGCTATGAACTACCAGACCCATATGACTAAATGTTAATTGGAACTCCTGTCACAGCTGTCTAAAGTAATTTCTGAATTATCCAAGTCTGAGAACGAAAACCTAGCTGCTTGTTGGCTACCACCTCCCATTTGACCAGGCATTTTATCAAATGTAGTTATGATGCCGTAGTAGATTCTGCATAGAGCAGCTGCATCTGGCTCTGTCCTAAGGAGGTTTGCATGGTTCAAGCTGCAGCTCTTGCCTGAGGATATCAAATTCAAATTGAATGCTCCCCTGGACAGTGACACCTTGTTTGCATCTGCAACCGCATAACTTTTTCAAGATCAAGACCTTGAAAGAGAAGAGTAAGGAGATGAGATCTTAAAACACCTTATTTCTCCGGTCCCAAACATTCCAAATAAACTACCTCTCTATACCATCATTTATCTGGAGGCAATGCAGACATGCTCAACCCAAATCTAAGAAAACACGAAAGAGGATACAGTCTTTTTGTACTCCACAACAAACCCCACCTCCAAAGCAGACCTTGACTGATAGATCAGGGTCCATCTGACTACCTGGGCCCTGACTCCTCCCCTCTCCCTTTCAAGTCTGGTTTTGGAAACCATTACCCAAGGCTCTCTTGGGTACTGTCCATAATAAAGAATGGCTATTTCATGATGTGGTAGTTTCAACCCCAGTGTTCAGGGGCATTCTCCAACCACCCAGAGAAAGTACAGATTTGTACCTACCATAAATGTAGATGTCCGATAGATATGCAACTGCAGTCATAACATATGGGTTGTCCTGCCTCTGGCAGCCCTCGGTCGGCCGAATTCCAAAGTCTGGGTCCGCCGGCTGGTGTCGCCTCTCCGACGTCACAACGGCTGGAGTATAAAGGCATCGGCCGACGCCATCATCTTCAGTCTTTCTTGCCGCGCGGTGCCCGAAGCAGAAGCAGTTCTCAAGTGCCGGTCGGTCAGCTCCTGTGTTTTCAGTACCGAAGTCATCTAAAAGCTAAGTACCCCGTTGGGGAACATTTATTCTTGCCTCAGCCGATGTCAGAACAAATTGAGAAAGTTAATAATTGTTTGTCTTGTGGTAAACAAATACCTCATAAGGACTTCCATTCTCTCTGCCTCCCTTGCCTGGGCCCAGACCACAACGTCTCAGCCTGTGCTGCCTGTGCTTGCTTTAATAAGCGCACTCTCAGGCAGAATTCGCAGAGGACTTTTCGGTGAATCTTTTGCGTATATCATGCCGTCGGATCTACCGAAACCCAATCTGCTAAAAAACGCAAGGACCGGGACCGACATCCTCAGCCCGCGTCAACTACCGATGCTACTTCCAAACCCTCTGCTAGTGCTCCGGTCCCTTCGGAAGTGGTAAATCAACCGCTCCAGGTCGACGACACAGCGTTAACACGACCTTCGGTCTCTGAGATCTCTCCGGTGCCGGTCGTTGATTTTCCTCCGGAAACCGAAGTACTGGATCTACCCGACACCATTTCTGTGGACATGGTTACGCCTGCACGTGGTGCTGCTAGGCCTCCTGTATCCATGTCCATCAAGGCCTTTGCACATGCCAAGGCTGCCAGTCAGGCCAAGGCCCATCCTAAGCCTACTGCCCAGGCCCCTTCTGATAAGCAGATGATGTCTCTGGCAGCTGATCTTATTTCCCTTATCAGGGGGTCTCAGCCTCATCTGGACAGGGGTTCTCAGCCACCTGCAGAAAAAAGGCCTAGAACTGAGCAGGCGGACGACCTCTCTTCGGATGAAGCCTCTGGGGATTCTGAGCATTCTGATACCCAAGAAGAATCCTTCCAGGCCTACGAGGACTCTGATGCTGAGGAATCAATTCCCTCTGCCTCCCCTCCAGAGGATTTCTCATTTGGTGAAGTCCTGCATTCCATGAGGGAACATTTTCAATGGCAGGGTCAGGAATTCTCTGACTCCAGGAAAAGGCTTCGTACCTTCCTCAAGCTTCCCCAGCACAGACCTTTGGCTATTCCACCTGATGTCCTTCAAGGATGCATCTGCAGCCCTTACAAATGGGTTGTCCTGTCGTCAGGCAGCCCTTCGGTCGGCCGGATTCCAAAGTCTGGGTCTGGCCTCGGCTGGTGTCGCACTTCACCAGACGTCATAGCTGCAGTTATTCGGGTATAAAGGCATCAGCCGACGCCATTTTCCTCAGTCTTTCTTGCCGCGTGGCGCCCGAAGCAGAAGCTGTTCGCAAGTGCCGGTCGGTCAGAAACCAGAGATTACTACTACCGAATACTACTTCGAAGACTTCTAAAAAGCTAAGTACCCCGTTGGGGAATCTTTCTTGCCTCAGCTGATGTCAGAAAAAGTGAATAACTGTTTAACTTGTGGGAAACAAATACCTCATAAAGATTTCCACTCTTACTGCTTACCCTTTTTAGGCCCAGACCACGAAGTAGCAGCTTGTCCAGCCTGTGCTTCTTTTAACCGGCGGACGCTTAGACATCAGTCTGAATTTGCTGAGGAGTTTTTCGGCTCCGATTTCGCTTATATTATGCCGTCGGATCCTCCGACTACGCAAATGTCTAAAAAACGCAAGGAAAAGGACCGACACTCGCGGTCCGCGGTTTCGGCCTAAACCGCGGTTAAGCCAACCGCGAGTGTCTCTGTTTCGGCTGAAACCGAGCAAGCGGTTCTTCCTTCAGCCGAAAACTTACCTCCTACCGAGGCCTCTTCCAACCTGGTGGAGTCGGCCTCTGAAATCCCACCTGCTGTTGCAGTTTCTCAGGAACTATCTGACACTATTCCCTTGGAAATTTCAACCCCTGCACGTGGAGCTGCTAGGCCACCTGCAGCCATGTCCATTAAGGCCTTTGCCAGGGCTAAAGCAGCTAAAACTACTAAATCTGTGCCTGCTAAGCCCCCCTCTCACAGGCCTAGCTCTAGTTCACAAATGCTTAGTTTAGCAGAGGATCTCATTTCTTTAATCCGGGGATCTCAACCACATCCAGACAGGGCCTCTCAGCCACCTCCAGAGAAGAGGCCTAGAGCAGAGCCCCCTCAGCTTATCTCCACAGATGATTCCTCTGATGATTCATCTGAAAGATGATACCCTCCAGAGGCTCCTTACTCCCCTTATGAAGACTCTGATGCTGAAGAGTCCATCCCTTCTGCCTCTCCGCCTGAGGAATTTTCCTTTGGGGAAACCTTGCATGCTATGAGGGAACAATTTCAGTGGCAGGGCCAGGATTTTTCAGACTCCAGAAAAAGGCTTAGAACCTTTCTGCATTTACCACAACATAGGCCTTTAGCCATACCTCCAGTTCTTTCTGTAGTAGATGATGCATTTAATGATGCTTGTACTGCTCCTGATTCTCTACCTCCGGCCCCTGCTAAGCCTGATAAGATACTACAGGGTCCCGGACACGCATTACCATTTGTATAAGGCTCCTTTTGCAGACCCCGAGACTATCTCCCAAGGGCCTAAGGCTGTAGCAGCTACCTCTGCTAAAAACCCCCTCCCCTCTGAAAGGGAATCCAGATCCTTAGAGAGATGGGGTAAAAAAGTTTACACTTCTGCTACTCTTTCAGCTAGGGCCTTGAACTATCAATTTCACATGATCCAGTATCAAGAATTTATGCTAGACCAGTTAAACAAAAAACTGTCCTCTGATGAAGCATTTGACAAAAAATCTGTTCAGGAAATGGTACATAACATTCAGCAAGTCAGTAACCATTCCTTAAAATGCGGCTATGATGCACTGGAGGCTTCCTTTAGATCAGCCATGACTGGCACAGTTGTCAGAAGGCATGCATGGTTAAAAGAGCAGGCCTTACAAGACCATGTCAAGTCCAAACTATTGGATGCTCCTATGGATAAGATCAATTTGTTTGGCTCTCCTGCACAACAGGTGCTGAAGAAGATGGAAGAGAAGGCAAAATCTGTCCAAACAGTAAAAGATTTCTTACAGGTCCAACCGCCAAGGTTTAGCAGAAATTGGCCCTCCAAGAATTGGTCCTTTCCAGACTCCTCCAGAACTCAGAGAGGCAGGAATAGGCGTTCAAGAGGCAGAAACCAATCCAGGGGTGCCTACAGGGGACGCCAGTGGCAGGGTAACAACCAGCGAAGTACAGCCACAGACACAGGCACCATCACAACTACAGGGCAATCACAGTGACTTGGCTGTGGCACCGCCTACCAGGCAACAACTAGAAGCATTCTTAGGTGGGAAGCTAGCCTTATTTTCAATGAACTGGCATTACATCACAAGAGACAAGTGGATTTTACAGACAATAGACCAAGGCTACAGGTTTCACTTCCATACTCTACCAGGGAAGAGAGGAATGCCAAACCTACCTCCAAATCAAAAGGCAGAAGCTCTAAAACAAATATCTCAATTATTAAGGATGAGAGCTGTGGAAAAGGTACCATCTATGGAGCAAGGAAAGGGATTTTACTCCAGACTCTTCCTGGTACCAAGAAAAGAGAGCAAATGGAGGCCTATTCTCGACCTGTCTGCTTTAAACACATTCCTCATTGTTCCAAAATTCAAAATGCTGACTCTACAGCAGCTTCTTCCCATGCTGGGTAAGGAGTCTTGGCTGGTAACTCTAGATCTCAAGGAGGCATACCTGCACGTCCCCATACGACCAAATTGCAGAAGATACCTCAGATTTCTTGCAGGATCAGAGCATTATCAATTCTCAGCATTGCCCTTTGGCTTATCTACTGCGCCCAGAGTATTCACGAAATGCCTGGCATCAGTAATTGCTTATTGCAGGCTTCAGGGAATCCAAATTTACCCCTACCTGGACGACTGCCTGATACAAGCGGACAACAAAAACAAGCTAACAAGACTTACAAAGGGTCATTTACCTGCTACAAGCCCTGGGATATACAGTCAATATAAAAAAGTCAAGGCTGATACCATCCCAAAGAATAACCTTTTTGGGTGCAGAACTGGACACATCAAAACAAATGGCATTCCTAACAGTAGAAAAACAAGAGCAACTACCTCTCTACTTCTTGGCATTAACAAAGCAGAGCCATCTAACAGCAAGAAAAGTACTGCAAGCCCTGGGCTTTATGGCATCCTGCATAATACTGGTCCCTCATGCCAGACTGCATATGAGAAAGCTACAGTGGTACCTAAAGAATTTATGGTCTCAACACAAGCACAGCCTAGAAACCCAAATCCCAATAATCCCATGCCTGAAGCAAGAGTTCCTATGGTGGGCTCAGGCCTGTCAATCAAACACAGGATTGCCCTTCAACAGCACTCAACCAAGCCAAACCATCACGACGGACGCCTCAGACCTCGGTTGGGGGGCCCACATGCTGGACAAGTGCATACAAGGCTTATGGACTCAAGACCAGCTGCACCTACACATAAATCTAAAGGAAATGCTGGCAGTAAAATTGGCAATTCAGACATTCAGACCATTTCTCCGAGAAGGTCAATTGATGATGAGGACAGACAACACCACAGTTATGTGGTACATCAACAAACAGGGAGGCACGCATTCGTACCCTCTATGCCGGATGGCACTGGACCTCTGGAATGTGGCTCTGAGCTACAACGTTCAGTTACAAGCAATTTTTGTACCAGGAAAAGAAAACATTCTAGCAGACATATTAAGCAGGACTACCACGGATGCCCACGAATGGATGCTGCATCCGGACATCTTCAAAACCATTACAAGAAAATGGGGACTCCCAGAGATAGACTTATTTGCATCCCCACGCAATCACCAGCTAAAGAAATTCTGCACAAGGACGTACCACCCACTTGCTTGGAAGGTGGACTCCTATCTTTCAGTTGGAAAACCTGACAGCATATGCATTCCCACCACTTCCTTTGATGCACAAGGTGCTATTGAAGATCAAAGAGGACCGTCCAAGGATCATTCTGATAGCTCCAGACTGGCCAAGGCAACATTGGTACCCATTGCTAAGGAGCATGTCTCGGGAACAAATATGGGCACTACCCCTAGTTCCATTGCTGTTAACACAGAACAACTACAACATCCTGCATCCAAACCTGAAAACTCTGCAGCTGACTGCCTGGAACATTGCATAAGATCAATTAACCCAAATTTATCCCAAAGGGTTAAAGACATTATCCTTGAGGCTCGCAGACCCTCAACAAGAAAATTAATCAGCAAAATGGAAAAGATATCTCATTTGGAGTACTGCAAAGGGAGAAGATGTGTCACTGGTAAACATAGCCAACATCCTGGAATACTTCGCAGAGCTCTTCCACACAGGCCTGTCTTATTCTTCCATCAAGATTCATGCATCAGCTATTTCAGCAGAATACAGCTTGGATCCTTCTGTCTTCTCACATCCTCTGCTCAGGCAGTTTCTGAGAGGAATTAAAAATGTAAAACCTCCTAGGAAACCACCATTGCCAGCATGGGACTTGATCTTTGTGCTAGAAAAATTGACACTTCCTCCTTTCGAACCAGCAGCAACAGCAGAATTACAATACTTATCATGGAAGACTGCTTTCCTGCTGGCAATCACTTCAGCAAGAAGGGTATCTGAACTACAGGCATTAATGGCAGTGCAACCCTTCCTGATCTTCCATCAAGATAGTGTCCATGAGAACGAATCCTACATTTATGCCTAAGGTGGTATCCAGAGTGTCTTTAAATCAGGCTGTCCGCCTACCTACATTCTTCCCCAACCCACAGAACAGGGGAGAAAGACTGTTGCATACCTTGGATGTACATAGACAATTACGCTACTACCTGGACAGGACCAAGAACTATAGAAAAACTGACCAGCTACTGGTAGCATATGCAACAGGAAGGGAAGGAAAAGCAATTTCAAAACAGACAATCTCCAAGTGGATAGGAAATTGCATTAGATTCTGTTACTCCTTCCATGGAAAGAAAACTCCAGAAAACATCAGGCCTCACTCTACAAGGGCTACAGCCACTACCACAGCCTTCTTACGAGGAGTGGCTACCAAGGACATTATAGAGGCTGCTACTTGGACCTCCGTGCATACATTTGCCAAGCATTATAATTTACCTTTATACTCTAGATCCCGAGCAGGTTTTGCCACTGCTGTTTTGCAAGGGATCCTAACTACACCATAATTTCTTTTCTCCTCCTCCCCCAGTTTGGCTATGGTATTCTTCCCATTTGTAAGGACTGCAGATGCATCCTTGAAGGACATAGTACAGTTTTGTACCTACCATAAATGTAGATGTCCGATAGGAATGCATCTGCAGTCAGGATTACCCACCCGCCTTCCCCTCTGTGGTACTCCTAGGGTATCTGCCCATCTTATAGCTAGCTGGGGGGGATCTATTATGGTGTATTTGTTTGTATATATGTACATACATGCTTATTTTTTATGTTTGCTCTCTACTATTTGGAATCATTGGCATTATCCAAATTTAGCCTTCCAAGAGGGCACCTGGCATCTGGGGCAAGAAACACTGAGGAAAATGGCGTTGGCTGATGCCTTTATACCCGAATAACTGCAGCTATGATGTCGGGTGAAGTGCGACACCAGCCGAGGCCAGACCCAGACTTTGGAATCCGGCCGACCGAAGGGCTGCCTGACAACAGGACAACCCCATTTGTAAGGACTGCAGATGCATTCCTATCGGACATCTACATTTATGGTAGGTACAAAACTGTACTTTATGGATGTTTTGGATGATGTTTTCTCTGACTCCAGTGCTAACCGGGATTCTCTTCCTCCTGCTCCTGTCAATCCGGACAGATATTATAGGGTCCCTGACACTCACAAGCACCTTTTTAAGGCCCACTCTGTGGATCTAGAAACTATTTCACAGGGCCCCAAGGGAGTGGCTACCTCCTCTGCCAAAAACCCACTGCCAGCGGACAGAGAAGCAAGGTCCCTGGAGAGATGGGGTAAAAAAGTATATACCTCTACTACCCTAGCCATGAGGTCACTTAACTGCCTTTTTCACATGTTTCAGTACCATGATTTTCTCCTGGATGATTTGCAGAAAAAGTTAGCCTCTCTTGAGCCTATTGATAAAAAGGCATTGCAGGATCATATACATAACACTCAGTAGGTTAATAACCATTTTCTTCAGTGTGGTTATGATGCACTGGAAGCTTCATGTAGGGCAGCTATGACTGGGGCTGTGATACGTAGACATGCTTGGTTAAAGAATCAGTCTTTGCCTGACCATGTTAAAGTAAAGTTACTGGATGCACCTTTGGAAAAACAGAAGCTTTTTGGTGCTAATGCACAAGATGTATTGAAATCCATAGAGGAAAAAGCAAAGTCAGTGCAGACAGTCAAGGATTTCCTTCAGGTTCAGCCACCCATATTCAGCAGAAACTGACCCTCAAAGAATTGGTCCTTCCCCGGCTCTGACAAGTTTCAAAGGGGAAAAAGCAGACGTGCCCGAGGTAGAGGGCAATACCGAAGATCTTACAGGGGCCGCCAATGGCAACCTCCAAATCAAAGAAGTGGCGCAGACAGTTCAGCTGCACCACAAGGACAATCACAATGACTTGACTTTCGTTCCGCCTACAGAGGTTCAAAGAGAAGCACCTTTCCCCGGAAAATTATCCTTATTCTCACAAAACTGGCATATCTTAACCAAGGACAACTGGATTCTGGATTTGATAGACAAAGGTTACAGATTCCACTTCCACACATTACCAATAAGACAAGGCATGCCAAACCTGCCACATCATCAAAGGGCAGAGGCTCTCTCTCTCAAGTTTCCAAGCTGTTAAGTATAAAAGCAATAGAAAGGGTTCCTCCTCAGGAGCAAGGCCAGGGATTTTATTCAAGACTGTTCCTTGTTCCAAGAAAAGAAAACAAATGGAGACCCATACTGGACTTGTCATCTCTAAACACTTTTCTCATAGTGCCAAAGTTCAAAATGCTGACGTTGCAGCAACTCCTTCCCATGTTGGGCAAGGGGTCGTGGCTGGTCACTCTGGACCTCAAGGAGGCATACTTGCATGTCCCAATCAGACAAAGCTGCAGAAGATACCTCAGATTTCTTGCAGGGACAGAGCATTATCAATTCTCAGCATTGCCGTTTGGCTTATCTACTGCACCCAGAGTGTTCACGAAATGCCTGGCATCAGTAGTGGCACACTGCAGACTGCAGGGGATTCAAATATACCCCCACTTGGACAACTGCCTCATACAAGCAGACAACAAACAAACCTTAAAAGAAAATTTGGACTATGTCATGCATCTACTGCAGGCCTTGGGATACACAGTCAACATTCAGCCGTCAAAACTACTGCTATCCCAACAGATTATCTTCCTAGGAGCCAAACTGGACACAGAAAACCAAATGGCCTACCTCACAGAGGAAAAACAGCAGCATTTACCAGAGTACTTCAAAGGCCTAGCAAAACTCTCCCAGCTGACTGCAAGGAAAATCCTGCAGGCCCTGGGGTTCATCGCATCTTGCATCTTTCTGATACCTTTGGCAAGACTTCATATGAGAAAGCTGCAATGGTATTTAAAAAACTTATGGTCTCAACACAGCCAAAGCCTAGAGGACATAATCCCACTTATTCCATGTCTGCAAAAAGAATTTTTATGGTGGGCTCAAGCCAGTCAGCTAAACAAAGGCATGTCTTTCAACAGACCTCAAGCAGGCCAAATAATTACAACAGACGCCTCAGACCATGGATGGGGGGGCGCACATGGAGGGCAGATGCATTCAAGGGCAATGGACGCCAAAGGAAAGACATCTGCACATAAACCAAAAGGAAATGTTGGCAGTGATACATGTAATCGAGACTTTCGAAAAATCACTACAACAAGGGCATTTGCTAATAAGGACAGACAACACCACTGTCATGTGGTACATAAACAAGCAGGGAGGCACTCATTCGTATCCCCTCAGTAGACTAACAATGCTTCTCTGGGAAAAATCCCCGAGCCTGAGGATACATTTACAATCCCAGTTTGTACCAGGCAAGGACAATGTACTGGCGGACAACCTGAGCAGACATTTCATGGATCCACACGAATGGATGCTGCACCCTCACATTTTCTCTCAATTGACAAAGACATGGGGAAGACCGGATGTAGATCTTTTTGCGTCCCACTTAAATCATCACCTGGAAAAGTTCTGCACAAGGACTCCACATCCTCTAGCCTGGAAAACGGATGCTCTCTCCTTCAGCTGGAATTCTCTAAAAATTTATGCATTTCCTCCTCTGCCTCTGCTGACCAAGGTGATACTGAAGATCAAAGCAGAACAACCAACAGGCATCTTGATAGCTCCAGACTGGCCAAGGCAACACTGGTACCCATTGCTATTGACCGTAACTCTGACCAAACCATGGCCTCTGACCCTATGGCCCCTGCTCCTAACAACACAATTACAGGACTGTACATCAAGACCTGAAAACATTATATCTGACAGCCTGGAGGCTAACATGACTTCTCCACCTATCTCTTTTTCAAAATCAGTTCAAGAAATCTTGCTGGAAGCACGCAGACCTTCCACCAGAAAAACCTATTCAGCCAAGTGGAAGAGATTCAGCATCTGGAATGCCAACAGGGGTCAGGCCACAGCATTACCGAGTATACCTCAGATTTTAGAATACTTGGCAGAACTATTTCATACTGGACTCTCATACTCTTCAGTAAAGATTCATGCCTCAGCAATCTCAGCAAAATACAACTGTGACCCTCCAGTGTTTTCTCATCCTCTGCTAAGACAGTTTCTACGAGGAATAAAGAATATCAAACCTCCCAGAAAACAGCCAGTACCTGCATGAGACCTCAATTATGTGTTGGAAAAATTAACTCTTCCTCCATTTGAGACAGCAGCAACTTCAGAAATGCAATTTCTTTCATGGAAGACGGCCTTCCTATTGGCAGTCACATCTGCAAGAAGAGTTTCGGAGATACAGGCACTCACGGCAGTGCCTCCCTTCCTCATTTTTCATCAAGACAGAGTTTCTCTAAGAACCAATCCTACATTCATGCCAAAAGTTATTTCCAGGGTGTCTCTAAATCAAGCTATTCACCTGCCTACATTCTTCCCCAATCCTCAAAATAAGGGGGAAAAACTACTGCATACTTTGGACATACACAGACAACTACGTTACTACTTGGACAGAACTAAGGCCACCAGAAAGTCTGACCAACTGTTTGTAGCCTATGCTGCTGGAGTGCAAGGAAAAGCAATCTCCAAACAAACAATTTCAAAATGGATTTGACATTGCATCAGATTCTGCTATTCTTTCCATGGAAAAGGTGTGCCAGCCAATATTAGGCCACATTCCACCAGAGCTATAGCCACTTCCACAGCTTTCCTAAGAGGAGTGGCAACAAAGGACATTTTAGAGGCTGCTACATGGAGCTCCGTGCATACATTTACCAAGCACTACAACCTGCCCTTATACTCAAGATCCCAAGCAGGATTTGCTTCGGCAGTCCTGCAGGTGATTTTAGCTACACCATCCTTATCATAGTTCCATCCACCCCCAGCTTGGCTATGGTATTCAACCCATATGTTATGACTGCAGTTGCATTCTTGAAGGACATAGTACAGTTTTGTACCTACCATAAATGTAGATGTCCGATAGATATGCAACTGCAGTCGGATTTTCCCACCCCTCTGTATCCTTCTTTTTGGGTCCCTACCCCTTTCCTCATTAGCTGGGGGTATTTCCTATGGTATCTGTTTATTACTGTTGTGCATGTTTGGGATTATTTTTATCCATTTACCAAATTTAGCCTTCCTAGGAGGGCACCTGGCATCTGGGGCAAGAAACACTGAAGAAGATGGCATCGGCTGATGCCTTTATACTTTAGCTGTTGTGACGTCGGAGAGGAGGCGATACCAGCCGACGCCGGACCCAGACTTTGGAATTCGGCCGACCGAGGGCTGCCGGTGGCAGGACAGCCCATATGTTATTACTGCAGTTGCATTTTTGAAGGACATCTCTTAATTCTGTTGCCTCAGTTGCTTCAGTAGCTCCTGGATCAAGGCACCATCCAACATGTTCCCATCCATCAGAGAGGAAAGGGATTCTATTCCAGGCTATTCCTGGTCCCTAGGAAAGAAGGACCCTGGAGACCCATCTTAGACCGCTCCTTCTTTAACACCTACCTAAAGGTACCCGCTTTCAGCATGCTCACCTTACAAACCTCATTCTTCCTTATCTCAAGTCTTTATGGTCTCCATAGAAACAAAAATTCCTGTCTTCATATTCCTATCCCACCTCAAGATGCAGGAAATCTCAGATTCTCTGTAGCCTCTGAACACTTTCAGTTTTCTGCTTTGACCTTTGGTCTTTCTACTGCCCCAAGGGTTTTCACAAAATGTCTAGCACCAGTAGTGGCATTCTGCAGACTGCAGTTCATTCAAAATCTTCCTATATCTGGATGACTGCCTGCTCCAAGCAGACAGTCCAGAGTTGCTACAGTGAGACGTCAGCTGTACAATCAACATCCTTTTTTTGGGATTCACCATAAATTACAGGAAAGCAGCCCTCACTCCAACCCAGGATCAGTTTTTCTTGGGGTGCAGGATTCAATCCAACCTGAAATTTCCCTCTCCTTGCAGAAGGCCCAGGAACTCTTTGTCCTTTCAAAGTCTCATTCCACAATCCCACATTTCAGGCAGGACATACCTCAGGACCCTGGGCTTTATGGCTTCTGCCATTCCCATGCTCCCTGTGGCAAAGATGCACATGAGGAAATGGCAATGGCACCTAAAGTCAGTGTGGACTCAGCATGCCCACCCACTGGAGTCCCAAGTCCCTCTTCCTTGCCTGAAGAGACAAATAAGTTGGTATATCCAAAAACTCTACCAGTCCAAGACTCCTACTCCATCCTTTGCCACCAGTATAGGAAATGTACACAGACACCTTCAGAGTAGAACTGGGGAGCAGCTTTGGGTGTCATGAAAGCTCAAGGCATCTGGCCACCCTTGCAAAAAGAGCACATCAGTATGAAAGACATGAGCACTACTGCCACTCCAGGTCTTTCAGGCTCTTATCCCAGGATCCCTCAAAGTCTTAACAGACAAAATGTCAGTGCTCTGGTATATAAACAGGGTGAGACCGTTCATACCTACTATGCAGACTAGATGTCCTATTCCTGTGTTGCAGTATTCTGCATATGGATTTACCCTTCTAGTCTCGCCTGCTTACGGCCAGTATCCAAAACTTTCAGTCCCTCCTAGGTGCGTGAGATGTCCAGTCCAGGCGAGAGTACGTGAGCCATAAAAGTAACTGCATGCACCAGCCCTCAGAACTTTCCAGCCGCCAGTCATATGCCAGGTGTTCCTGCTTTCGACCATATCAAGTTTCAAGCTAAGTACCCCGTTGGTTACCTTTTCAGTCCTTTATGTATTACTGCCTTTTCATGTCATCCAGAAAGGGTAAATGTCAGTGCGGCCATCAGATCTCTCATAAAGACACCGACGGTAAGTGTTTTGTCTCGGATGGTCGCATGATTATAAATTCTGCCCTATTTGTCAGGTGTTCGTTCCGAAAACATTGTGCTGCTGTTTGCATGCACTCACTTTGTACTTGGACAACAAACGTCTGAAACAACTTGCCTTGTGAACGGAGGGCTCATCAGATGTTGACTCTAAACTGCCTAAAAAAAGTCCAGATCTCTTCTGCCTGTAACACTTGCTGAGCCTCTTCGACTGATCCATAACTGTGGCAGACATCGGCCTGGTCTCAGGATCTGGAACCAGATCAGCCACACCGGATGTAGCGGGTACCTCTGAGGAATCCGTACTACCGGTGGGCGAGAGCATGTCCGCAGAGGCACTATTCTGTCGATTGTTTCGGACACGGGGGGAAGGAACCTTCCTATTCCCTTCCTCATATCTTGAGTCCCACTCCTAAACAGACTCCCGTTGAGACTCTCAAGAAGAGAGACAAAAGGAAGCATATCTCTCAGGCAGCAGAAAGTATTCCTGACTGGCAGATCTTTAGCCATAGCCTTTTTTCAGCTTTCATAAGTACAAATTGAGTGCATGCAAACGACTGTGCAACTGTTTCAGAACTTATAATCGTGTGACCGTCTGAGACAAAACACTTATTGTGGGTGTCTTTGAGGGATCTGATGGCTGCACTGGCATTTACCCTTTCTGGATGACATGTTTGGGGGGGTGGCTATTGGCACCCCTGTGCCAATAGTTATTCAAACTTGGTGCTCGCCCACTAGGAACAAACAGAGGTATTGACTGACAGCAGCCCTGGTTTCAACAGTTGATCTATTATGGTAGTTTTGTGGATGACCTTTTTATTCTATGGGAAGGTGATGAAAATCAGTTGGCGTCCTTCACTGGGTACTTAAACTCCGGTACCAATTTTTTTGAGTTTAAGGTTAATCATTCAAAGGAACAAATTGATTTTTTACATGTCAGAATCGCACAAGAGGGGATTGGTCTGAGCACGACCTTGTACAGAAAAAATACATAAGAGAACTCTCTGTCTGCATAGGAACAGTATGCACCCTGGCCAAATTTTTCACAACATTATGGAAAATCAACAACACGAGTTTCCACACTTTGCACAGATGATTACTTTAAAAGGGAATATCCGTTTCTACAAGATAATCTCAAAGAGAATATAAAAGTAAGGATTTAAGAATGAGAACAAACGTAAGAAATCTAAGAAGTAAAAAAGGACAATCCTACTTTTTGAAGAAAGGATTATGTGAAAGTAATGTGTATGAAGAGAGAGAGGAGTCAAGTGAACTGCACGTTAACTTACAGTACAGATAAAGAAGTATGTGATGATATTAGGAGGTTCTGGTCCATATTAATAGAAAATGAAAAAATAAGGAAAGTTGTAGGCGATAATCCAAGATTTACGTTTAGGAATAAAAAGAACATTAAAAGATTGCTTTGTAATAAGGACTGGTTTGAATGCAAACAACCATTAGTTAGAAAAGGAAAGTACAGTTGTGTACACTTACCAAAATGTAGATGTTCGAGTGTATTCACTATTGCAGTCATCACATATTGGTTATCGCTGCCAGGGTAGCTTCCAGCCCGAACACCAGAGGCTTAGTATATCTGCATCGGTTGCTGTTGCTTCAGGACTGACGTCATGTCGGCAGTAGTATAAAGTAAGGTAGCCAACGCCATTACATCAGTTTTTCTTGCCCTGTCAGGAGCCCCCAAGTGGGAGCCAGGTTATGGTGGAAGAACCCCACCAGTAGAAAGAAATGCCAAAAAGGTCCTTGTAAGGAGAGGGCGGGGGGAGAAGAGGGGGGTGGAGGTAGGGAAACCAGGACTGCAACAGTGAATACACTTTAACATCTACATTGATGGTAAGTGTACACAATTGTACTATGTTCTTCGTGTTTCACTGTTGCAGTCATCGCATTTGGGTTGATTCCCAAAGCTGAGGGAAAGGGTGGAGGCAGTCAAGGAGACTAGTGACTGGCTAGGATGTCTTACAAGACTGCAGTAGCAAAGCCTGCCCTGGATTTGGAGAAGATAAGGCAGATGGTAATGCTTAGTAAAAGTGTGAAGAGCTGTCCAGGTGGCAGCCTCTAGGATGTCCCTGGTGGGTACTCCTCTGAGGAAAGCTGCAGAGGTGGATGCTGTTCTGGTGGAGTGAGTTCACACCCCCGTAGGGGGAGATTTTCCTTGTTGCTAGTAACAGAAATGGATGCAGTGTTTGCTGTCCATTGGAAATTGTTTGGAGATGGCTTTGCCCTCTGCCCCTGCAGCAAAGCGAACCAGTAATTGATCAGACTTTCTGAATGATTTAGTCTTGTCTAGATATAATCTGAACTGTCTGTACACATCTAGAGTGTGCAGGATCCTTTCCCCCCTTGTTTTGTGGGTTAGGGAAAATGGCGGGCAAATGAATGGATTGGTTGAGAGACACACTGGACATCACTTTGAGCATGAAGGATGGGTTAGTCCTGAGGGAAACACTGTCCACATGAAAGATGATGAAAGGCTCCACAGCCATGAGTGCTTGTAGCTCGGCGACTCTTCTGGCTGAAGTGATGGCCAGAAGAAGAGCTGTCTTCCAGGTGAGAAATTTTAACTCTGCTGAAGATGCTGGTTCAAAGGGAGGCAGGGTGATGTTTTCCAACACAAAGTTAAGGTCCCAAACTGGGGTAGGTGCTCTTCTGGGTGGCCTCAAGTTTGCTAACCTCTCTTAGGAATTCTTTGAGCAGTCCCTTTTCTCACACCCTCTGATCAATGTGGAAATGAGCAGAGATAGCAGAGGCATGAATTTTAATAGAGGGAAAAGAGAGACCACAGTGTAGTAGGTCAGCTAGATAATCCAGGATGAGAGGTAGGGAGGGCTGTGCCGTATCGGCTCCCTTAGCCTGAATCCAGGTGCAGAACCTTTTCCATTTGTCAGCTCAAGACTTTGTAGTGCTAGGGTGTCTGGCCTCATATGTAACATCTAGAACTTGTTTACTGAGGTTGACATATTGATCAATGGTCAGAGAATAAGCCAGACTGCCAAATTGAGGGTCTGCAATTGGGGATGCATGAATTCTCCTTCCCTCTGGGTCAGGAGGGTTGGGGTCTGAGTGAGATGCCATGGTGGCAGTGGAGACAGGCTGCACCACAGTGGGTACCAGTGCTGGTGAGGCCAGTCTGAAGCAGTAAGAATTGTCCTTGGTTTTTTCCCTTATTTTGAGCAGTACCCTGGTGATGAGAGCTAGTGGAGGAAATGCATAGACAGATTGACCCAGGGGAAGGATAGGGCATCCACTTTCCAAGCCATGAAGTGATGCTCCCTGGTGCAGAACTTGGTGAGCTGATGGTCTGTTTGGGAGACAGAGGTTGACCTTCGGGGTGCCTGAGTTATTTGAGTGAAGGTTCTTTTGTCTAGCTGCCACTCGTGTGGATCCAGAAGATTTTTGCTTAAGTGGTCTGCCAGAGAGTTTAGAGAACCTGGCAGGAATTGTGCTAACAGGTGGAGTTTCATGGCAGAGGCTGTGAGCCAAAGGGTCATGGCGAGCCTGCATAAAGGGTAGGAATGAGTCCCTCCCTGCTTGTTGATATACCACATCACAGTGGTGTTGTCTGTTTTGATCAGGAGAGCCCCTGGTGAGAGAATGGGCCTGAAAGCTGTCAGTGCATGTTGGGACAGCTAACATCTTTTTGGTGGATGTGCAGATGGATTTGCTGTGGGCTCTATTGGCTCTGTATGCACCTGCTATCCAAGTGTGCACCCCAGGCATAGTCTGATGCATCTGTGGTGAGGGTCTGGGCAGCAGGGGGTGGTGAGAAAGATAGTCCCTTGTTGTGGGAGCATGCTGCTGCCCACCAAAGAAAATCTTTCCTCAGGCAAGGTATTATTGGTATAAGTTTCCAGGTCTTGAGAGTGTTGACACCAAAAGCTTTTTTTAGGTACCATTGAAGTTTCCTTATATACAGTCTGACATGTGGAATGAGTAAAATGCAAGATGCCATGAACCCTAGAGCTTGCAGGATCTTCCTTGTGAATAACTGGGGTCTGGTGGCTAGTTGAGAGGAGTAGGCTGTCAGGTAAGTTTGCTTTTCTGGTGTAAGGAATGCCATCTGGGATGCTGAGTCCAGGCTTGCTCCCAGGAATGTAATCCTTTGGGTGGGTACTAGCTTGGCTTTCTTTTTGTTGATAGTGTACCTAAGGAGGTCAGTAGGGACTTTAGAAAGGCCAGGTGTTTGAGCAGCGTTTCCTGACTGTCTGCCTGAATTAGGCAGTCTAAGTATGGGTAAATTTGGGTAGTCCTTTGTCTGCAAAAGGCAATGGAGGGAGCCAAACATTTTGTAAAACCTCTGGGGGCAGTAGATAAGCCAAAGGGAAGTGCAGAGAACTAAAAGTGCAGAGATCCTGCCCTGAAACATAGGTATTTCCTGCACGATTCCCTGATAGGAATGCAGAGGTAGGCTTCCTTTAGGTCTAGGGTGGCTAGCCAAGTATCCTTGGAGAGCATGGGTAGCAGTTGGAGGGTGAGCATTTTGAGTTTTGTTATCACCAGGAAGGTGTTTAGAATGGATAGATTGAGGATGGGGTACCAAGTGCCCTCTTTTCTGGGTACCAGAAAAAAATCTAGGAGTAGAAACTCTGGTGCATCTGTTCTGCAGGAACGTGCTGTATTGCCATCAGAGAGAGCAGGGAAAGGACTTGCTTTTTCGCCTCTGCCCACTGGTTTGGAGGTAGATCTGGGAACCCTTTTGGGATTTGAAGTGTGTGGAAAGAAAATTTGTATCCCTGGGGCACTATGTTGGGGACCCAGCGGTCATTGTTAATAGCGGCCCTGGTGCTTGCGTGAAAGGAGAGTTTTTCTCCTAGGGATAAGTGCAGTTGGGCAGAGGGAGGCGGTGAGGGAGGAGAATCATTGAGTGGTTTGGAAGTGGAAGGATTCCACTGTTTTGATCTCTGCATTCCCTGTGGTTGCTGTCTGGGGGGGGGCTGCTTCCCTGGGATCTGGGCTGAACTGACGTGGTGGGAGCAGGAAAGGACCAGTGCTTGGAGGGGCAATGCCTGCTGAACCTGGGTGGCTGGACCTGCAGGAAATCCTTAACTGTCTGCGTAGATTTAGCTTTTTCTTCCTTCTTTTTAAGACCACCTCTGCTTTAGTGCCAAATAAGTTGTCTTTGTGCAAGGGTGCATCCAATAATTTAGATATAACATGGTCTGGCAAGGGATGTTCCTTAAGCCATGCATGCCTTTTAAGGACTGAACCTGTGACTGCTGCCCTGCAAGAAGCTTCTAGGGCGTCAAAACCACAGTGTAAGGTGTGCTTAGTCACTTGATTTGCAGAAAGCATCAACTCTTGTAAGTCTTTAGATTCTGCACAAGCAGGAAATGAAGAGACTTTTTGAGTTCATGTTATGTTGCTGAAGTTTTAGCATATGGAACTGGCAATTTAGTGCTCTGATAGTAAGAGTAGGAGAGGTGTATACTTTCTTACCCCATCTGTCTAGGGGTCAGATTTCTTAGCAGAGGTTGCTTTAATTCCTTTAGACCCTCACGAAATTACCTCGGGGTCAGCAGTCGGATTTTTGAAAATAAATTTTTGTGGGTCAGGGACTCTGCAATACCCGTCAGGTTTTCTGGGTGCAGGACGGAGGGTGTCAGGAGTCTAACTGGTTTCCAGGAAAACATTGTCCACAACATCCAGGACTGGGGGAATGGCCAGGGGTCTGTGCTGTGGAAGATCTAAGAATTCGGAGTCTCTTTAGACTGAGGGTAGTCCTGACATTCCCATTGAAAATGCTCCCTTAAGGTATGAAGGTTTTCCCCAAAGGGAAAAGTCCTCTATTGGAGAGCCTGAAGGAATGGAATCCTCTGCATCAGAATCCTCATAAGCAGAGAGGGGTTGCATGTCTTCATATTCAGATGCATCAGTCATCAGACTCATGTTCAGACAAAACTACTGGGGACATATCTCTCTTACTTTTGGAAGGGGTAGCTTGGCTTCCCCTGATGAGCATGATGACGTCTTCTGCCATTTTAAGCATTTGAGACTGAGGCAAGGTAGCAGGTGCCTGAGATTGGGTCGTCTCTTTCTTGGGTGTGGTTCGTACCCTGGGCCTTAGAAACTCGGTAATTTTCTAAAGAATGGTAGACTCGAAAGAAGTCTTTGAGAATCTGTAGTGCGAAGTACATCCTCAGAAGCTGGTGCCTGCTTAGCGGCTTCGGACTCATCCAAAGGAGAGAGAACCGCAGGATCTTCAGTTGAAGAGTAGTTTTGTGGCATACCAGACTCCGAAAGGGTCTTGGTAGCAGCCTGCTAATCTGCAGAAGCAGGCCTCAGGGGCTGCGAAAGCACCTCACTGAGGACCAGAGAACTGACTACTAGCTTAATGGAAGCGGCGTTGGTAGGTTTGGACCTGTGCAATCTGTCTGTCTTATGTTTTTTCAGAAGATCTGCTGTCCAATGGCTTACTGAAGCCATATCTGACTTAGAGAACTGTAACCAAAAATATCTAGCTACAATAAGAGCCCTACAACATATAGATGTCCTTCAAGGATGCATCTGCAGTCATCACATATGGGTTGTCCTGCCTCAGGCAGCCTTTCGGTCGGCTGGATTCCAAAGTCTGGGTCCGGCGTCAGCTGATGTCGCCCTTTCCCCGTCTTCAGAGCGCCTGGGGTATAAAAGCGTCAGCCGACGCCATCTTCCCCAGTCTTTCTTGCCACGTGGTGCCCGAAGCAGAAGCAGTTCGCAAGTGCCGGTCGGCCAGCTCCTGTAATTCAGCTACCGAAGACTTCAAAAAGCTAAGTACCCCATTGGGGACTCTTTCTTGCCTCAGCCGATGTCAGATAAAATTAATAATTGCTTAACTTGTGGGAAACAAATACCTCATAAGGATTTCCACTCTTACTGCCTCCCCTGCCTAGGCCCAGACCACGACGTCTCGGCCTGGTCAGCCTGTGCTTCCTTCAACCGACGCACTCTTAGACATCGGGCGGAGTTTGCAGAGGAATTTTTTGGGGCTAGTTTTGCTTACAGTATGCCATTGGAGACTCCGACTTCCCATTTAATTAAGAAACGGAAGGACAAGGACCGACACGCGCGGGCCGCGGTTTCGGCTGAAACCACGGCCAGGCCTACCACGAGTGTCACTGTCTCGGCTGAAACGGTCCTTGGTGCTTCCATCCACCGAAACCGCTCAACCGACAACCTCGGCCCCGGAGGCCCCTGCTGAGTCGGTTATTGAATTTCCTTCAGAAACTGGTGTTTTGGAAACTGACACCATTCCTCTAGACAAAACTACACCAGCACGTGGTGCAGCCAGGCCTCCTGCATCCATGTCCATAAAGGCATTCACCAGGGCTAAAGCTGCTAAACACACAAAAACTATGCCTCCCAGGGTTATTCCTCAGGCACCCACTACAGGTTCACAGATTCTAAGCTTAGTAGAGGACCTAATTTCCTTAATTAGGGGCTCTCAGCCCCATCCGGACAGGGCCTTTCAACCTCCTCCAGACAAAAGGCCCAGGGTTGAGCCCTCTGATCCCCACTCCTCAGAGGAGGCCTCTGATGGCTCTGCTCTCTCGGACTACCAGGAGGAGGCCTTTTCGGCCTACGAGGATTCTGATGCAGAGGAATCTATCCCCTCTGCCTCCCCTCCTGAGGAACTTTCCTTCGAGGAGACCCTGCACACTGAGAGAGCATTTCAGATGGCAGGGCCAGGAATTCTCCGATTCCAGGAAGAGATTAAGAACCTTTCTGCATTTACCTCAGCATAGACCTTTGGCTATTCCCCCTGTTTTGAATGTCATTGATGATGTGTACTCTTGAGTCTAGCATAACCCCTGACACACTTCCTCCGACCCCTGTCAAACCCGATAGGTACTACAGGGTCCCGGACTCTCATCACTTTCTTTACAAAGCCCACTCTGCTGACCCAGGAACCATTTCCCAGGGCCCTAAAGGGGTTGCAGCTGCCACTGCTAAAAATCCACTCCCCTCTGAAAGGGAGTCCAGGGCTTTAGAGAGATGGGGTAAAAAAGTGTATACTTCAGCTACTCTTTCTATGAGGGCATTCAATTGTCAATTTCATATGATACAGTACCAAGAGTATTTGTTAGATGAATTGCATAAGAAACTGTCTTCTCCTGAACCCCTAGATCGCAAATCACTTCAGGATCTGGTACATAACTCCCAGCAGGTTAGCAACTATTTCTTGCAGTGTGGTTATTACGCATTGGAAGCTTCATGTAGGTCAGCTATGACTGGTGCAGTCATACGTAGGCATGCTTGGCTGAAGGAACAATCTCTGCCAGACCATGTTAAAGCTAAGCTTCTGGATGCTCCACTGGAAAAGCAAAAGTTATTTGGCTCCACTGCTCAGGAGGTCTTAAAGAAATTTGAGGAAAAGGCAAAATCCAAGATTTTCTACAAGTCCAACCGCCAAGATTCAGCAGAAATTGGCCTGCCAAGAATTGGTCCTTTCCGGACACAGAAAGATTTCAGAGAGGCAGGAACAGGCGTGCCAGAGGTAGAGGGCAAGCTCGAGGCTCCTACAGAGGACGTCAATGGCAGCCTCACAACCAGAGAGGTAGTGCAGGACCTACAACTGCTGCACAAGGACAGACGCAATGACTTCACTTTGACTCCGCCAACCAGGGCTCAATTAGAAGCACCTTTGGGCGGAAAGCTTTCTTTATTCTCAGAAAATTGGCACAATATTACAAGAGACAAATGGACACTGCAAATAATAGACAAAGGATACAGGTTCCATTTTCACACATTACCAAACAGAAAAGGCATGCCAGACCTGCCACCAAATCAAAGGGCAGAGGCTTTGAAACAAATCTCCTGCTTAATGCAAATGAAAGCTATAGAAAATGAAAGCTATAGAAAAGGTTCCTATTTCAGAACAAGGCCAAGGATTTTATTCCAGACTATTCCTTGTTCCAAAAAACAATGGAGGCCTATTCTCGACTTGTCCGCACTGAATACTTATCTCATTGTGCCAAAATTCAAAATGCTGACTCTACAGCAACTCCTTCCCATGCTGGGCAAGGGGTCTTGGCTGGTAACTCTGGACCTCAAGGAGGCATACCTGCATGTCCCTATCAGACAAAGTTGCAGAAGGCACCTCAGATTTCTTGCAGGTTCAGAGCATTATCAATTCTCAGCATTGCCCTTTGGCTTATCTACTGCGCCCAGAATATTCACGAAATGCCTGGCATCAGTAATTGCACACTGCAGACTTCAGGGGATTCAAATATACCCATATCTGGACGACTGCCTTATACAAGCGGACGGCCAACAAACTTTGGTAAAGCATTTGAATTATGCCATCCACCTACTTCAGGCCTTGGGATATACAGTCAGCATTCACAAATCAAGACTTGTTCCATCCCAAAGAATAACTTTTCTGGGTACGGATCTGGACACAACCACCCAAATGGCTTTTCTCACAGAAGAAAAACAGACAACTACCGGATTATTTCAAGAACCTGACAAGACAAACTCAGCTGACTGCAAGGAAAATCCTGCAGGCCCTGGGTTACATGGCATCTTGCATTCTTCTGATTCCACAAGCAAGGCTGCATATGAGGAAACTACAATGGTACCTAAGGAGTTTATGGACTCAGCACAGTCACAGCTTAGAAGCTTTGATCCCACTCATTCCATGCCTCCAAAAGGAATTTCTGTGGTGGGCTCAAGCAAGCCAGTCAAACGGGGGTCTGCCCTTCAGCAAACCAATAGCCAGCCAAACCATTACAACGGACGCTTCAGACCACGGTTGGGGAGCACACATGGAGGGCAGATGTTTTCAAGGACTATGGTCACAAAAGGAGCTACGCATGCACATAAACCAAAAGGAAATGCTGGCAGTGATGCATGCAATCGAGGCCTTCAAACTCTTCCTGCATCAAGGCCACCTGTTAATAAGGACAGACAACACCACAGTTATGTGGTACATAAAGAAACAAGGAGGTACCCATTTCTACCCTCTTTGCAGACTGGCAATGAATCTATGGGAACTTTCCCTGAAATTCAGTATAGAGCTGCAATCACAGTTTGTGCCAGGAAAAGACAATATACTAGCAGACAGCCTAAGCAGAAATATCACGGATGCACACAAATGGATGCTTCTTTCAGATAACACAATCATGGGGGAGGCCGGACATAGATCTTTTTGCCTCACACCACAATCATCAGCTGAAGAAATTCTGCTCAAGGACATACCACCCACAAGCATGGAAAGTGGACGCTCTCTCTTTCAGCTGGAGAACTCTAACAGTGTATGCTTTTCCACCTCTTCCATTAATGACCAAGGTCTTACTGAAGATCAGGACAGAGCAGCCAAAAGTGATTCTGATGGCTCCGGACTGCCAAGACAGCACTGGTACCCGCTGTTAAAGAGCATGTCACGCACGAAACCATGGCCTCTTCCTCAATGGCCACTTCTCCTGACACAGCACAATTACAAAACTCTGCATTCCAACCTCAAAACCTTGCAATTAACAGCCTGGAGAATACCTTGACTCCTTCCCAGGATAAGCTATCCAAGAGAGTGAAGGATATCATCATGGAAGCTCGCCGGCCTTCCACAAGAAAGGCATATACAGCAAAATGGAAAAGATTTCACACTTGGAGCACCACAAAGGGCCTAGATGCGACAGTAATGAACATGGCACATATTCTGGAATACTTGGCAGAAATGCTCCACAATGGCCTGTCTTACTCTTCCATTAAAATTCATGCTTCAGCAATTTCAGCAGAGTACAATACTGATCCAACTGTCTTCTCTCATCCTCTCCTAAGACAGTTTCTAAGAGGAATTAAAAACATCAATCCTCCAAGGAAACCACCAGTGCCTACTTGGGACCTTAACTTCGTGTTGGAAAAACTAACACTGCCTCCCTTTGAACCAGCAACATCTGGAGAACCACAGTTCCTGCCTTGGAAGACTGCCTTCCTTCTGGCCATAACCTCAGCAAGAAGAGTATCTGAGTTACAGGCCCTCATGGCAGTACAGCCATTTCTTATTTTTCATCAGGACAGAGTTTCATTGAGAACCAATCCTTCATTTATGCCAAAGGTGGTATCCAGGGTCTCATTAAACCAAGCTATTCACCTGCCTACCTTCTTTCCAAATCCACAAAACAAAGGGGAAAAACTTCTGCATACCCTGGACTTACACAGGCAGTTGCGCTACTACTTGGACAGAACTAAAAGTTACAGAAAAACTGACCAGCTGTTTGTAGCATATGCTGCTGGTGCACAAGGAAAAGCAATTTCCAAACAGACAATTTCAAAATGGATAGGGAATTGCATTCGTTTTTGTTACTCCTTTCATAGAAAAACTGTGCCAGCTAACATTAGACCTCATTCCACCAGAGCCACAGCCACCTCCACAGCCTTCTTAAGAGGGGTGGCTACCAAGGACATTTTAGAAGCTGCTACATGGAGCTCCGTGCATACATTTTCCAAGCATTACAATTTACCTTTATATTCCAGATCCAGAGCAGGCTTTGCTACGGCAGTCCTGCAGGGCATTTTAGCTACACCGTCCTTTACATAGATCCTCCACCCCCAGATTGGCTATGGTATTCTACCCATATGTGATGACTGCAGATGCATCCTTGAAGGACATAGTACAGTTTTGTACCTACCATAAATGTAGATGTCCGATAGGTATGCATCTGCAGTCAGGTTTACCCTCCCTCCTTCCCCTCTGTGGTATTTCTTGGGTACTTATCCATATATATATATATATATATATATGTATGTATGTATGTATGTATGTATATATATATATATATATATATATATATATGTATGTATATATATATATATATATATATATATATATATATATATGTATGTATTTATTTCTGTGCATGTTTGGAATTTATTGCATTTCTCCAAATTTAGCCTTCCTTAGAGGGCACTGGGCATCTGGGGCAAGAAAAACTGAGGAAGATGGCGTCGGCTGACGCTTTTATACCCCAGGCGCTCTGACGTCGGGGAGAAGGCAACATCAGCCGACGCCGGACCCAGACTTTGGAATCCGGCCGACCGAAGGGCTGCCTGAGGCAGGACAACCCATATGTAATGACTGCAGATGCATACCTATCGGACATCTACATTTATGGTAGGTACAAAACTGTATTTTCTGGCATTAAACAAAAAGCACAAAAGCAACAGTGGGGGACATCGTGGTCTGGGTCTAAGCAAGTGACTCAGTAAGAATGAAAGTCTCAGTGTGGTATTTGCTTTTTACAGGCGAGACAGTTAACTTTTTCTGACATCGGTTAGTGCAAGAAAAAAGTATCCCCAACGAGGTACTTGGCTTTAGAAGACTTTAGCTTCATTTCGGAAGATGAAACTTGGGTACCGGCCGACCGGCACTCATGCAAACTGCTTCTGCTTCGGGCTCCTTGGCAAGAAAGACTGATGTAATGGCGTCAGCTGCCTTACTTTATACTACTGATGACCTGACGTCAGTTCTGAAGCAACAGCAACAGACGCAGAAATACTAAGCCTTTGATTTTCGAGCTGGCCGAGGGCTACCCTGGTAGGGATAACCCAAATGTGATGGCTGCAACAGTGAAACGCAAAGAACATAATTTAGATGCAACAGGTGTAAAGCCTGTGCATCTATTGATAGTAATAACACCTTTATACATCCTGTCACTAGCAAATGTTACATGTTTGAGGTTTCTGTCGACTGTAACAGCAAATGCGTGATATACCTTGCATCCTGCTGCAAATGTAATGATGTCCTTCAAGGATGCATCTGCAGTCATAACCTATGGGTTGTCCTGCCTCAGGCAGCCCTTCGGTCGGCCGGATTCCAAAGTCTGGGTCTGGCCTTGGCTGATGTCGCACTTTCCCCGACGTCAGAGCTTCTGGGGTATAAAGGCATCAGCCGACGCCATTTTCCTCAGTCTTTCTTGCCGCGCGGTGCCCGAAGCAGAAGCTGTTCGCAAGTTCTGGTCGGTCAGATCCAGAGATTTCAGCTACCGAAGACTTCTAAAAAAGCTAAGTACCCCGTTGGGGACTCTTTCTTGCCTCAGCCGATGTCAGACAAAGTAAATAATTGTTTAACTTGTGGGAAACAAATACCTCATAAGGATTTCCATTCTTACTGCCTTCCTTGCTTAGGCCCAGACCACGACGTATCAGCTTGTTTAGCCAGTGCCTCCTTCAACCGACGGACTCTTAGACGTCGGTCGGAGTTTGCAGAAGAGTTTTTTGGATCCGCTTTTGCATATAAAATGCCGTCTGAGACTCCGACTACACATCTAGCCAAAAAACGCAAGGAAAAGGACCGACACTCGCGGCCCGTGGTTTCGGCTGAAACCACAGTTAGGCCTACCGCGAGTGTCTCGGTTTCGGCTGAAACCGAGTCCTCGGTTCTTACTTCTGCCGAAATCATACCTCCGACAACCGAGGCCAGAGAGGCCCCGGCTGAGTCGGCTACAGAAATCCCTACCGAAGAAGCAAGCGCACAAGAACTGTCCGACACCATCCCATTGGACATTTCTACACCTGCACGTGGGGCAGCTAGGCCCCCTGCTTCTATGTCTATTAAGGCCTTCTCCAGGGCTAAAGCAGCTAAAATTTCAAAGGCTTTACCTGCAAAATCTACCTCTGAGACCTTCCTCAAGTTCTCAGATTCTCAGCCTTGCTGAGGACCTTATATCTCTGATTAGGGGTTCCCAACCTCACCCAGACAGGGCCTCTCAACCTCCTCCTGACAAAAGGCCTGAACCCCCTGAACCTCTCTCCTCTGATTACTCCTCGGATGGATCTGATTTATCGGACCATCAGGAAGGGCCATACTCACCTTATGAGGATTCAGATGCGGAAGACTCTATTCCTTCTGCCTCCCCTCCAGAAGAATTTTCCTTTGGGGAGACTTTACACTCAATGAGGGAACACTTTCAATGGCAGGGTCAGGATTTCTCTGATTCTAGAAAAAGACTAAGGACCTTTTTACACTTGCCACAGCATAGGCCTTTAGCCATACCACCTGTGCTAACTGTAGTTGATGATGCATATAATGATGTCAGTTCTGCCCCTGATTCTCTTCCCCCGGCCCCTGCCAAACCTGACATATTACAGGGTCCCGGATTCTCACTTTCACTTGTATAAAGCCCATGCTGCAGACCCAGAAACTATTTCTCAGGGCCCAAAAGGTGTTGCAGCTGCCACTGCCAAAAACCCCCTACCCTCTGAAAGAGAGTCAAGAGCATTAGAGAGATGGGGAAAAAAGGTTTATACATCTGCTACTCTCTCTGCCAGGGCATTAAACTGTCAATTCCATATGATACAGTATCAGGAATATTTGTTAGACCAGCTGAATAAAAAACTTTCTTCTCCTGAACCTTTAGACCGTAAGTCCCTTCAGGATTTGGTACACAACTTTCAGCAGGTCAGTAATCATTTCTTAAAATGTGGCTATGATGCACTGGAGGCTTCATTTAGATCAGCTATGACTGGAGCAGTAATTCGAAGGCATGCCTGGCTAAAAGAACAATCCTTGCCAGACCATGTCAAGGCTAAACTCCTAGATGCTCCAATGGAGAAACAAAGTTTATTTGGCTCCCCTGCACAGGAGATTCTAAAGAAAGTGGAAGAAAAAGCAAAATCTGTGCAAACAGTAAAGGATTTTCTGCAGGTCCAACCTCCGAGGTTCAGCAGAAACTGGCCTTCAAAGAATTGGTCCTTTCCAGACACCTCCAGAGCACAGAGGGGCAGGAATAGACACCCAAGAGGCAGAGGTCAATCAAAGGGTGCCTACAGGGATAGTCAGTGGCAACCTGCCAACCACAGGAGTACTGCCACAGTTGCATCTACAACCACTTCCACAGGACAGACACAATGACTTGGCTCTGATTCCGCCTACCAAGGAACAACTGGAAGCACCCCTGGGCGGAAAGTTGGCTTTATTCTCGAAAAATTGGCATTGCATTACAAAAGACAAATGGACATTGCAAACAATAGACAAAGGATACAGGTTTCACTTCCACACTTTACCAAAAAAGAGCGGAATGCCAAACCTTCCACCAAACCAGAAGCCAGAGGCTCTAAGACAAATCAACAATTTACTTCGGATGAAAGCAATAGAAAGGGTACCACCTATGGAACAAGGCCAAGGATTTTACTCCAGACTATTCCTTGTACCAAGAAAAGAAACCCAATGGAGGCCTATTCTCGACTTGTCCGCACTAAACACATATCTCATTGTGCCAAAATTCAAAATGCTGACCCTACAGCAACTTCTTCCCATGTTGGGCAAGGAGTCTTGGCTGGTGACTCTAGATCTCAAGGAGGCATACCTGCACGTCCCTATATGACCAGATTGCAGAAGACACCTCAGATTTCTTGCAGGATCAGAGCATTATCAATTCTCAGTATTGCCCTTTGGCTTATCTACTGCCCAGAGTATTCACGAAATGCCTGGCATCAGTAATTGCACATTGCAGGCTTCAGGGAATTCAAATCTACCCATACCTGGACGACTGCCTAATACAAGCGGACAACAAGACAAAACTAATAAAGGATTTGGCCTATGTCATACACCTGTTACAGGCCTTGGGATACACAGTCAACATCCAGAAGTCAAGACTAGTGCCATCCCAAAGGATAACATTTTTGGGTGCGGATCTGGACACAATAACTCAGATGGCTTTCCTCACAGAAGAAAAACAAAAGGAACTCCCAGTCTACTTCATGGCTTTGACAAGACAAACTCAGCTTACTGCAAGGAAAGTCCTGCAGGCCCTGGGTTACATGGCATCCTGCATAATCTTGATCCCGCATGCCAGGCTGCATATGAGGAAATTACAATGGTACCTAAGGAATGTATGGTCTCAACACAGGCACAGTCTAGAAACCATGATACCAATCATTCCATGCCTGAAAAAGGAATTCCTGTGGTGGGCTCAGGCCTGCCAGACCAATAGAGGGTTGCCTTTCAACAAACCACACCCAAGGCAGACCATCACCATGGACGCCTCAGACCTAGGATGGGAAGCACAGATGGAAGACAAGTGTATCCAAGGCCTATGGTCTCAAGACCAGCTGAATTTGCACATAAACCTAAAGGAGATGCTGGCAGTGAAGCATGCAATCGAGACATTCAAATCATTCCTCCAGCAAGGACATCTGCTGATAAGGACAGACAATACCACAGTCATGTGGTACATAAACAAACAGGGAGGCACGCATTCCTACCCTCTATGCTAGATGGCAATGGATCTGTGGAACCTAGGCCTGAATCTCAACATCCAACTGCAGGCCAAATTCGTACCAGGAAAAGAGAATTCACTAGCAGACAGCTTAAGCAGAACTACCACGGATGCTCACGAATGGATGCTGCATGCAGACATCTTCAAAATCATAACAAACAAATGGGGAATGCCAGAGATAGACCTGTTCGCCTCCCCACTCAACCACCAACTGAACAAATTCTGCTCAAGAGTATACCACCCACAAGCCTGGAGTGTGGACTCCCTCTCTTTCAGCTGGAAGGTCCTAACAGTGTATGCTTTTCCAGCTCTCCCATTGATGTACAAAGTTCTACTGAAGATCAGGGAGGAACAGCCAAAGGTGATTCTGATAGCTCCAGACTGGCCAAGGTAGCATTGGTATCCGCTACTGAGAAGCATATCTCGGACCAACTCATGGCCTCTACCCCTATGGCCTTTACTTCTAACGCAGAACAACTACAAGACCCTGCATCCAAACTTGAAAACACTGCAGCTAACTGCCTGGAAAATTGCTTAAAACAAAACCAAACTGTTTTATCTCAGAGGGTCAAGGACATTATCCTGGAGGCTCGCAGACCCTCCACAAGAAAAACATACTCAGCTAAATGGAAGAGATTCCTCATTTGGAGTGCATCAAAGGGTATAAATGTCACACTGGCAAACCTAGCACACATCCTAGAATACTTAGCAGAACTGTTCCACAATGGCTTGTCCTATTCTTCCATTAAGATTCATGCTTCAGCAGTCAGCAGAGTACAACATGGATCCTTCTCTCACCCTCTCCTCAGACAATTTTTAAGAGGGATCAAAAATGTAAAACCTCCAAGGAAACCTCCTCTGCCTACATGGGATCTCAATTTTGTGCTGGAAAAATTAACACTACACCCTTTTGAACCAGCAGCATCAACAGACTTACAGTTCTTATCTTGGAAAACTGCTTTCCTTCTAGCAATCACTTCAGCAAGAAGAGTATCCGAGTTACAGGTACTAATGGCAGTGCAGCCTTTCCTTATTTTTCACCAGGATAGAGTGTCTCTGAGAACCAATCCTACTTTCATGCCAAAGGTGGTATCCAGGGTATCCTTGAACCAAGCTTTTCATTTGCCTACGTTCTTCCCTAACCCACAGAACAGGGGGGAAAAACTATTGCACACCTTGGATGTACACAGACAGCTACGCTACTATCTGGACAGAACTAAAACCAGCAGAAAAACTGACCAACCTTTTGTAGCATATGCAACTGGAGTGCAAGGAAAAGCAATTTCCAAACAGACAATTTCAAAATGGATAGGAAATTGCATTCGATTCTGCTACTCTTTTCATGGAAAGACAACTCCTGAAAATATCAGGCCTCACTCCACAAGAGCCACAGCCACCACTACAGCTTTCCTACGAGGTGGCTACCAAGGACATTTTAGAAGCTGCTACTTGGAGCTCCATGCATACATTTGCCAAGCATTACAATCTACCTTTATACTCCAGATCCCGAGCAGGTTTTGCAACTGCAGTTTTGCAGGGATCTTAACTACACCATCATTATCTTAGTACCTCCTCCCCAGTTTGGCTATGGTATTCTACCCATATGTTATGACTGCAGATGCATCCTTGAAGGACATATTACAGTTTTGTACCTACCATAAATGTAGATGTCCGATAGGTATGCATCTGCAGTCAGGATTACACCCTCCTTCCCTCTGTGGTATTCCTAGGGTGCTTACCCTCTTTCAGCTAGCTGGGGGAATCTATTATGGTGTATTTGTTTGTATGTATATATGTATATATATTTTGTTTGCTACTGTTTGGAATTTTCAACATTTATCCAAATTTAGCCTTCCTAGAGGGCACCTGGCATCTGGGGCAAGAAACACTGAGGAAAATGGAGTCGGCTGATGCCTTTATACCCCAGAAGCTCTGACGTCGGGGAAAGTACGACATCAGCCGAGGCCAGACCCAGACTTTGGAATCCGGCCGACCGAAGGGCTGCCTTAGGCAGGACAACTCATATGTTATGACTGCAGATGTATACCTATTGGACATCTACATTTATGGTAGGTACAAAACTGTACTTTTTTTTACATTGACAAAATGGACCAGTATTTAAAGGGCAGGATCTTGTGGCACCTTAGGGTTATTAGGAATAGAGATCCTAAGAATGCACTTGCGCTTCATGTTACTTCTAATCCCACATACAATTTCAAGTTCAAGGCTATTGAATAAGTACTTCAGACTGCTAGACTAGGTGATATTAGCAACCGCACTGAAATTCGTGAGATCAGCTGGATTACCAACATGAGAGCTGATAGCTGCCCTGGGCTGAATAACTTAGTTCCACTTAAGCCCATGTTAAAGAAAAGGCGGTTTTCTATTGGCCTGAGCAAGGATGGGTCGTTCTAAAGCTGGTGATTGGAAAAGCCTCTCACTGGAAGAAGTGAAGGTGTGGACTGTATAGCTGCGTCTTATTGGTGAACTTGTGTTTTTTAACTTGGAGAGAGAGCCCAAGGAAGAAGGCAGTTGAGCCGAAAATGCTTATCGGAACAGATTCTACCAGCTCTCTACTTGATACTCCATCTTGGATTTCCCAAGGAGTTTGTTTTAAGTCTGTTTATATTAAAGTTGTTTTTAGCTATTTTAACTGAGCAAGCCGTGGTGGTTAACCGAGGATTTCTACGATTTCTTAGACGGATGGGAAATATTTTGATTTAGAAACGAATTTTGCTCTTTTGCTACTTTAACTTTCATAATTTTGAACTGATTGGCTGACATGTTAACATTTGTAATAGCGTTTTTTGAGACTATGAACAAGTTTTCGCCTCCCTCTTCAGCGGTACGTCGTTAAATTCCTTTGGCTCTTGTAACCGAACACTTTACAAGTGCTCTTACGATTCAGCTGTTGCTGACTCTAGAGCTGCCATGGAGCCAGTTGGTTGTGTTCTCAAAGCTTACCAGATTATGTTAAAACTGAAATTTCAAATTATCTTCTAGATAAGGATGATCACACACTGTGCTGCAAAGTAGCCTTTTGCTGTTTGGGTTGATGTCCCTCAGCAGATGTGTCTTCATGGATACAAAGTGGGGTCCGGGTTCGCGGGTTGATGTGCCACCACCCGGCAGTGGTCTCTCTTCGGTCCGGGGTAAAAAAGCCATCCAGCCGACTTCATCTCTATCGGTTTTTCCGGCGTGGCGCCCGGGCTACGAAGCAAGGCATCAGATCCCTATTGAAGCGGAATTTTCTTGCATCAATACTGCCTGCGAGCTCCTACAAATGCGATCCCAGATGGGACTCTTTCTGGGCCTCAGCCGGTGTCGGAAAAAGGGATAAGTACCTTGCTCTGGAACTAAACATAACCTCTAACAATTGTCAAGAACTGGCCCTCGGCCTTCCCAGCCCTAGACCCAGCAGCCTGCGTGAAGATGTGTTTCGCAGATGCCTTGAAAAGGGCCCAGCTTTAAAGCAGCGCCGAAAGCCTAGATTCCCTTTCTGTGTTCGGACGCTGCGCGTCGGTTCCGGGTTACCAGAACAGTTTTCAATTAAGATAAGGAGTCCATTATGCATTCGGATCCTCCGACTGCGCTGAGAACCAAAAAAACAAAGTCGTTCCGCCCCGACTGCGGCGAAACGCAAACGGAAAAACTGAACCAAGCAAACCCTATTCCCCAGACGTCCCGACGAGTGACCCTAAACTTCAACAACTTTTAAATGAACCTATTCCACCTACAACAGGGCCCCTGCACAACTCTTATCCCACTTTTCCTGCATTTTACCCTCGGTGAAGTCTCTACCCAGCCGTGGTTCACAGCTCAGGCCTACCCCGCTTGACTAGGTAAACAAGCTACTTCCAGCAGCCAAAACCATTAAGTGGTGGCCACTTTCTAGTGAGCAGCCAAGACTATTCAACAGCTCGCCTTAAACCAAGCACATCCAGGCCATATTTCCTCTCAAAGAAACCCAGCCTCTGCTCCCAGCAGGGCAGAATGCTTTACTTAAGGAATGCAATCTCCTCTGATGAGCCAAGGATGACTTGACAGACCAGACTGATCCATCCTGCCCTTCAGAGCCTCACTCCAGCTCTGCTGATGAATCTGACATCTGATGCAAGAGAATTCTCCTTTCAGAGATCAGAGGCCACAGTGAGAGAACTTCTCCATGCAGCAAACTTCACAGAACAATTCTCCAGAAAAAAGACTTGCACCCCAGACTCCACAGTTCACTGGGACCCTCAGCACCTCAGATTCGCTAACTGAGATGGCTCTGCACCTCCACACTGACTAGCCAGCTGTGCTCCTGTTCCAGTTGGCAAAAGCCCAGACCCCCTTTCAATGATGTTTGCTTACACCAGATTCTGAGGGTGACCCATACCCCCAGACCCCATCCCAGGGCCCTCCCCAGCCAGCAGCGACCAGCCCTATTCCAAGGGCAGACCGGTCTCAAAGCCAAATTGGGGCCCCTTCTACAAAGGTCCTAAAGGGATAGCTAAAAAACAGGCTTCCTTCACGAGGATCAACAAAGGTCATTAAGGCCAGAGAAAGTAAAAACTCCCGTTTGCTACTCTCTCATAGTTTATGCTGGATCAGTTAACTAAATGATGTAGAGATGGTAAATAACGGATAAAGTTAACTATGAACTATATGCTAATGAATCTAATGATAAGAAACATGTTTCCTTAATGTCAAAATGATGCACTGGAGTAGATGCATGGCCTGCGGAGACAGTTACAGTGATCATGTTAAATGCATGGCTAAAGGAACAACCTTTGCAGACATAAGAAAAGACCCATTTGCTAAAGAAACAATCTATTAAAAATAGGAATGTTTGAAGTCTGTAAAAACTCCTATAGTTGTTCAAAGTGAAAAAAAATTATCTGCCCAGCACTATATGGAGAAAATTAGTCAAAAGCTGTCAAAATTCAAGCAGTTAAGGATTGAAAGGCGAAGGTCAGGAAAAGGTTCTCAAAAGGAGGCAAAGCAGGGAATACAGTGAAGCCAGACAGAGAAAAGCAAACAGACAGAGGGTAGGACAGTCTAGCAACCACCAACCCTTAACAACAACACCAACAACACAGTGCCAAACAAACAACAGAGAAACAAATCAGTGAGCTTTACCTTATTTTCAAAAATATTTTCAAAAACAACTAAAGGCACCTACCAGGACACAAACCATAGCTCTAAGGTACAGAACAACAACCTTTTTTCAAACAAATTTGGCACCGCACCTACCTCCCAAATCTACTTTTAGTCGGCCCAGATTTTCAGATCAAAGAATGCTCCAAACTGGAGGACAAAAAGAGCAACAATGATCTAAGGAGCAGGTTAGCTCTCGAATTCACATGGAATTCAGCCAAACAAGAGGAGTTCTCGACCTGTCACCAAGGCTTCCCAGATAGGAAAGTTAAAAAACCAAAATGCTGACCCACAATTCAAAGACACCCATGCTGGGCCCATGTCTCTTTGGCAGCCAATAAAGATCACTTTCCCACGGCCTGCCAAATGTGACCCTACACACCCCTCTACGCACAAGGCAAGGAATCTCTGCAAGCAAGCAGATCTCAAGGCAGCTCCCGGTCTCCTGCTCACATTACCTCTGCATCAGATGCCTCAGATTTCTTGCATCAATTGCCAACTATCAATTCTCTGCTCAGATTACTTGACCCAGACAGAACACACAGAACAGGGAGCACTAAAAGCGGGCATGGACAAATTAGCTGCATCAAGATTTAATGCCTACAACTGCTACAATACACAAAAGAAAACAACAGACAAAGTAACAAGGTATTTTACACTACGTGACAGGGAAAACACACAATCAATTTACAAAAGATACAAGGCATTCCAAACCAAACACATTCAAAACAAAAGATTGGTTGATTAAAAAAAAATGGCATTCCTGACTACAGAAAAAACACTAAACAAAACTCTAAGAACTCCACTTTTAAAAAACTGAACAAGTTACTTAGGAAAGAAATACGCAGGCCTCAGCTCTATTGGCATTGGCACTAAATAAAAATTCCACATAATAACACACAGAAAAAAACAGTTACACCTAAAGAAAAAAATAATTCCCCAACAGAGAGAAACATGGTCCCAACAGTCCACTAATTCCATGCCAGAAAAAGGGAGGTTCCATCCAACAAGGCATGAGACGTCCATGGACCAGGCCAACAGATGAATGTCAAGCAAGGCAGACCATCCAGACAACCAGGGAGCTCACCTGTGGACTGGACCCCACCCTTCAGATGGTGCAAAGATTGATGGACCATCAATCACAAACTGTGCATCAAAAAGAAAAAGGAAAGTAAAACTGTAAAATTCAAACCAAAGTTCAACAAGAGGCTCAAAGAGGGCCATCACAATGTAAGGCACAGTCATGTGCACCATATGCATAGGGACAACCATTTTTCCACCCAGGGCTTCATACCCATCAGGGCAGAGCACCCCACAGTCTTGCTACTTGTTCCAGCTACATGCAATTGTTACATACCCTGGCACTAACCGAGACAGACACTTTACCCAGGATATTAAGCCAGCAGAACCGGATGGGACATTCACAAAGCTCAAGGGGAATCTTCAGGATATCAGAAAAGAAATGGGGAATGCCACAGATGAACCTATCTCAAATCACCTCAATCACCAGCTCAAAAAATCAAAATCAAGGAATGCCAGCCATTAGCATAAAATGGGTTCAAGGATCTTTCAGCCAAAGGCCTAACAGCATATGTTATACTACTTTCTTCCAAGAAAGGCCTACTACATTATCCTGATAGCTCACCGGTTATCATTACAACACTGGTACCCAACTGCAATACACAACACTGGTACGGAGCATGTCTGGAACAAATCCTGATGCCTTTGATGTTAGCGCAGTGATGTTAGCATAACCCAAACACAACAACATAACCAAAAAAACTAAACCTTGAAACTGACTGCATGGAACATCCTGCGCTTAAACATCCTATTCCAGAACTTTCCCAAAGAGTTAAAGACATTATTCTTAAGCCGCCAGACCTTCAACTGGAAAGAGGACAAAAACTGGAAATGGGGAAACATGTCATCTGAAAGATGCGGAAAAGAGGAAAAGGTGTGAAAAAATAGTATATCCTCTAATTCTGGAAGATCTGCGGAACTTACAAACATTTCAGGCCTGTCCTGCCTCCCCATTCAGATACAGCACATCAACTGTTTCAATAATACAGCTTTTTGATACTTTGCTCACCTTATTCCAGGCAATCAGCTCTCATGATCACCTAATCAAAAACTACTTTGCTCACACCCTTTGCAACCACCTTTTCGCTGTGAATTAAAGCTAGCAAACCAAAAAAGTTGACACTAGTTTACAGCAGCAACTACACACCACCTACACTACCTTCCCTGCTGCCTAACAACAATTACTTCAGCAAGGAGGGGAAAGCTACAGGGCCAGCTGGGCTCCAGCCCTTCCTTCACAATCTCTTCCACCCAATCCGGTAGGACCTAATCTACATTTATGCCTATAACTACAAGGTGGTATGCAAGTTATTTTTTACAACCTCTACCAACACCACCTTTCCTTCCAAACCACAAAACAGAGGAAAATACTGCAATCTATGGACATACATTGGAGAACTGGCTACTACTTACTACTACACCAGAAAAATAGCAGAAAAGCTTGTAACTTTTGTTAGCCTATGCAACAGGAAGGGGAAGGAATTTCCAAACAGACAATTCCAAATGGATAGGAAATAGGATATGATTCTGTTTTTCTTACTCCTTTCCTTTATGAAAACCAATTCCACAGAACAACAACCTCTCATTCTACAAGGCAGCAGCCTTCTTCAGCTTTGAGGGCAGGTGTGGCAAAAAAAAGATTATTATTTGGCCTCCGGCTGCATACATTTGCCAAGCATTACATTTTACCTCCTATATCCAGATCCAGCAGGTTTCCAGCCACACTGCACTGTTTACTGGGACACACAACCTAAACCTACATAATCTACCCCTTTCCTCCTCCCCTATATGGTATTCTACCTCCCACTTGTTATGACTGCAGATCATCCATGAAGGACACTTAGTACAGTTTACCTACCCGATGTAGATGTGTATGTCGAATGCCTGCACTGCAATCCTCCTCCTCCCCTCCCTCCCCTCTGCCCTAGTCCTATTAGCTAGGTGTTTTAGCTAGATTGCTGGTTTTTCTTAGTTTTTATTTTATTGTGTTGTTGGTATGTTGTTACATGTACATTGTTGTGTTTACCTTTTACCTCTATTTGGGCATCTCTCCAAATTTTAGCCTGCAAGGGCTAGACTGGCATCTGGGGGGGCAAACACTGACTGATGGGGTCGGCTGATGCCTTTAGCAGGTCTGCCAAGAACGAGGATGGGTGGAGACATGAGCGACATCAGGGACGGACCGGTTTGGAATCCGACCCGACTGAAGGGGCTGCTGACGCGACAGGACAACCCACTTGTTATGACTGCAGATGCTATCCAGTTCGGACATCTACATTTATGGTAGGTACAAAACTGTACTTTTCCTGCCCAAGAATCAACCGACCAGGCTTCAAGTAGCTCTGGTTCCCCCTCACACATACGCTGTGACCTCTGATTGGTTTGCCTTTTGGAGGGAAATCTACATTCTGAGTGCAGACATTGTACTTGTCACATCAAGGGAAAGCCACTCTGAGGCTTCACAGAGCAGCAGTTGGCTACAGGTTTCATTCCTGGTAGAAAATTAATAGAAAAATGTTGCCTTTTTAAATTTTTTGGATTATTTTCTGAATAATAGTAACTGGGCTTATTGGATACTGGGGTTCTTTTTTGTGTGAAAAATATACTTCTGCTTACATACTCATTGTGACAACTTGCCTTTATTTTACTGAGACCTTTTGCTTGAAGGTGTTTAAGCATTGGGAATTGCATTTCAGGGCTTGAAATGCATTTTGTTTCGTGCTTGTGTATAATTCATGACTGTGTGCTTTAATTTCTTGATGTCCTCCTATTCCTGTGTTGGACTATTCTAGGTGTGGGATATCCTGCCATCAGGCGACTCATACATCGACTTCTATACAAAAGCTTCAGCTTGGCTGCTGTAGTGTGCATGGGATGTCATGTAGGCCCATAAACCAAGTGGTCTTAAATTGTGACATCCGCATGCACGATCCTCAGAACCTTCCATCCGCAGATGACATTTGCATCGTAAGATCTCTTCTTCACAGACATTGCATGTTAAAGCTAAGTAGCCTGTTGGGTTTCAAACTTTATTTGACAATTGTTATAGCTAACGCTTGGTTGTTGTAGTCTTTAGCTGATATCGGGGAAAAAATGGAAAGTGTCAATGCGGGCTCCAGATAACCCCCAACGATACCCATGACAGGTGTTTGTTTGCCTAGGCTGGGAACATGATCACTCCTCCTGTGCTATTTGTCAATCATTTGTGCCCAAGACCTTGCGTAGCTGTGTAGCCGCTTTAAATCTCTACCTCGAGAACCAGCCCTTCAAATGGTTAGCCCTTGGGATGGATTCTGCATCGGATGCCGCAGCTGAACCTTCGCTCAAGAAGACCAAGTTTCCTAGGCCTTCACCTGTGGCTCCACTTCCGAGTGCACAGCCATCTGCCGATTTAGGGAGTGAGGCATGCTGGGAGGATCCGTCGACTGCAGCGACTACCCTTGAGGAAGCTGTTTCGCAGCAGATGACTGGCACATCCTTGGCACTTGCTCAGACATTGACACCCGTCGAGGGGGAACCAGTTTCTGTGGTACCTCCAGCAGAGATCCAGACTTTGGATGTGCTAATCTCCAGACCCAGTGCCAGGCCACTCTCTACTTCCTCTCCAGCCAAAAAGAAGCAGAAAACTAAACATACCCTCCTCTTCAGAAGTCACACCGGATTGGCAGGCCTTCATTTCCTCTCTCATGCAGGCCTTCATGGCCCTTAGGCCTTCAGCCTCAGCCACTTCCACCCTGCCTCTTCTGAACCCTAGGCCTGTCTCTGCTTCTTCCCTGCCATCCATCTCAGGTATGGGAAGAACATGACTCTATAGTCAGGCTCACTGGCGTCCCACTCACTAGGCTGGACAAGCAGAAGGTTACTGTTAGCTGCCTGTCGGGAGCAAGAATCCGCCATATAACACAAGCACTCAGGTCACTCCAGAACAAATGCAAATATGACTCTGTCATTGTTCATGTTGGTGTGAATGTCCTGAGACGTACCTCCCTGGACAACATGGAAAGAGACATGGAAGACCTCACTGATCATGTAGCCCAGGCTGGTATGACCTTAACCCTGAGTAGCATCCTGCCCTCGCCAAGAATGATACCTCAGTATAAAGAAAAAATTATCAATTTCAACAATTGGTTAAGCTTCTGGTGCCGTTCAAATGGGATCCAGTGTCTGTCAGCCTGGAACGACATGCTCGACAAGCTGCGTTGCTTCGCAAGAGGTCCGCTTGCACCTGTCACCCCTAGGCTTTTGAATACTGGCCACTGCTCTTGCCGCCCCCATAGTGCCTTTTTAGGCAAGGCTCAAAAGTCAACCCACCTCTGTAAACAGCACAATTAACAAAAAACTGAGGGTTATGCTACTCCACGCCAGGAGTTTAAATCTCAAAATGCACATGCTCGAAGCACTCCTCAGTATGGAGAACGTCGACATTTGTGCAGTAACTGAAACCTGGTTCAAGGCTCCAGAGTGCCCCCCAGCACTACCGGGCTACAACTCATAACACATGTTTCGGCCACAGAACACGCGCCAAAACATGAGGGGGTGTATCCATATTCATCAAGGATACCTACATCTTCAGGTTAGTGGCACAGCATACCACCTCTGAGATCATCCATGTGCAACTAACATCAGGCAAATCTGCAATGCAAATTGTGGCCTGCTACAGGTCACCCTCCATGACCCAGGACCACCACTCTACCTTTCTGGAGACACTGGAAAGCTTGAAGGTCCTACCGAACACCCTGATATTGGGTGATTTCAATTACCCTACCATTAACTGGGAAAACTACTCTAGTACATACTCCCAGGTCCAGCGCTTCCTGGTATTCATCAACTCAAACGCCCTGGATCAGCTGATAAAACTCCCCTACCAGAAGTGAAAACCTATTGGGCCTGGTCATCACCAGCATGGACGACAGGTGTTCCACACCGGAGGTCAGCCCGTCACTGGTTATTTCAGCCAGTAAACTAATCACTGTGGATGTCCACACCCCACCACCACCACCAACTAAGGAAACCACAATAAAAAACTTTTCTAAAGCAAACTTCACCTTCCTTAAGACAGAGACAGTAGGTTTTGCAGCCCCCATGCTAAAGGATAACGCTGCCCAAGATGTAGAAACCTTTATAAATGCACTCTATGAGCACCTACAAGGGGGCATGGATGATGCCATCCCTAGCAAAACCAAGACTCTCTCCTCTAAGAGAAGGAAACCAGTCTGGTGGACCCCTGCCATAAACAGGCTATACAATAGGAGGAGGAAACTAGTTCAGAAAAAAGGCAAATCCTAAGAAGGAAAGACATCCCTGATCAGTATCTGTAAGATACTAAGGTCCCTCATCAAATCATCCAAGGCTAACTTCAAAAGAAAAATAGCCAAGGATTCAAAAGATAACCACGAAGCCTTCTTTAGCTATGTTAAGAGACTAAGATATGCAATGAACTAGTGCAAAATAGCACTGAATCTGCTGAACCTACTGATATTGCCGCCCACAACAAACCAGAAAAGTGTAGTGTCCTGGAAATTACAGACCCACAGGTGAAAACAGTCCTTTCAAAAGCCAAATACACAGTGGCAATGGGGCCAGATGGTTTCCCAGGTTGCGTCTTGCATGAACTACAGAACGAACTAACCCCCCACCTAAACACGTTGTTCAACCTCATCCTCTCCACAGGCTACGTGCCCAAAGAATGGCGCACAGCAATGGTTATTCCACTCCTCAAAGGAGGGTCCACAACTGACCCTTGTAACTATCGTCCCATAAGCCTGACTAGCCTGGTCTGCAAGGCTATGGAGCGCATCTTCATGGAACTCATTAACAAAGACATTGGGAACCTCCAAACACATGACCCGACCCAGTTCTGCTTTAAGGGCAGATCATGCCTACTAATCTCGGTTGACGACTTCGAGACAGTCACCAAGGCCATGGACAAAGGAAAGATGGTTCACACAGCCTACCTTGACCTCGCCAAAGCTTTCAACACCATTCTCCACTCAGTTATTACAGAAAAACTCACCAGCCTGAACATAAACCCCTATGTCACAAGATGGGTTGCCAACTGGCTTACAGACAGAACTTGCACAGTAAGAATAGCGGGCTCCAGATCTGACTCAAAACCGGTCACAAGTGGTGTCCCGCAAGGCTCGGTCCTGGGACACCTATTCGGCATGCACTTCTCAGAAGTACAGGCAAACACAGGAGGACTATAGCTAACGAAGTTCACCGATGACTGCAAACTGGGAGCCATAATTGAGACTCCGGCTGACACGGACATCCTCCAAAAGGACCTTACTGAGAGACACCTGGTATCAAAGTCATGGCCTCAAGTTTAAATGCCAAAAAAATGCATAATCATCCCGTTTGGGGAAAAATAAAACACCCACGAATTACCACATAGGTGGCAGCCCCCTTTAATACAGAAGAGGTAGTAAGAGATCTGGGGACCCAGGTAGATAGTAATCTTTCATTTGACAATCATATTGCCAAAGTAGTTAAGAAATCCTTCTATGTGGGCCATTTAATTACTAAAGGGTTCGCAACTAGAAATGGAGATTATAGTGCTCCTCTACTCGTCACTCATCAGACCCATCATAGAGTACAATGCCTCACAAGAGAAACCTTGATGAGTGGATGGGTAACAGAAAATACACCTCTAGGATTACTTCATTGGCTCTGCTTGACAGAGGATCAGTTAGTCAGTGGGGTGGCGAAAGCAGACACACTCTGGCTAGGCTTATAAATGCCCTCTGGCAGATAGCCTAGTTACCTACCTATGACTCTTCTTTCTGTTCATCAGGGGGAGACCATTTATTTTCCCATATTGCCTCCCCCAGGAGTAGAACTGTCCAGGTGAGGAATCTGTGGAGGGGTCTTTCCCCCTGAGGACATTACTTTTGGTGCGACCTTCACCAAGATGAGGGATTACTTTAAAAGGGACACTTCCCAAATGACTGACACCCAAAAAAGGTACTTTGAACTGCTGCAAGTGAAATCACCCTCCCCTTCAGCAGATGTTCTTCGTGTTTCACTGTTGTAGTCATTACATTTGGGTAATCTGCTGGCAGGTTGCCCTCAGTTGGCCTGAATTCCAAAGTCTTGGGTCCTGCGTCAGTTGCTGTCTTCTCTTCCATGACGTCAGGTCGTCAGGGGTATAAAACATGTAGCCGACGCCATTTTCTTTAGTCTTTTCTTGCTGCTCGGTGCCTGAAGCAGAAGCATTTCACAAATGCCGGTTGGCAGACTACTGAAACATTCGTGTTTGAGTTTCAGAACTGAAGTCTTCACTAAAGCTAAGTACCCTGTTGGGGAAACTTTTTTTTCTTGCTTTTTACCGATGTCAGAAAAAGTTAATAATTGTATTACTTGTGGAAAGCAAATACCTCCTAAGGATTTCCATTTATATTGTATTCCTTGCCTAGGCCCTGATCGCAACGTGCCTGGCTGTCGGTTTTGTGCTAGATTTAACCAACGCACTATTAAACATCGGTATATTTTTGCATCAAAGTATTTTCGAAACAGATTTAACTACCCAGAAATATCATTGGATAACAGACTACCGGAGCTCATAAAAAAAAAACGCAAAGTAAAGGACAGAGAAAGGCAGCAGAGATCCAAAACCAACAACGAAGCTTCTCCTAAGCCACTCGACGGTACTCAATGAGGTGCTTTTGCAGACCCTGATGCCCGCTACCTTCGAGTCGCAGGCCTCTACCGACTCCCATGTGGAGTCCAGCATGCTGCAAGATACTCAAGGTATTGGACCGACGGATGCATCTCCCTCAGATGTGTTCGGAGCCGCTGAGCAGGCACTGGCTTCTGAGGGTGTATTCAGACCTCAACATTTGTATATCAAACAGACGACAGCTGAAAAAACAAAAACAACTTCTAAAACTAAAAAACGACGCATGAGCCATGTGCACAGGCCTCTGTGCCTATAAAACAGATTATCAAAATGGCTGAAGACCTTATTACCTTGATCAGGGGTACCCATCCCCCTCCAGATAAGAGGCCGAGGCAAGACACCGACTATGAATCTGCAGATCAGGTTTCTGTTTCTTCTGATCAGGAATTATCTATTTCTCCCTATGAGGATTCTGATTCTGAGGAGTCTTTTCCATCTGCATCTCCTCCTGAGGATTATTAATTTGGAGAAACATTGCATACTTTGAGGGAGCATTTTCACTGGGAGAATTGATACTTCTCAGAATCAAAAAAGAGGCTCAGGGATTTCCTTCTCCCTCAGCACAGGCCTTTAGCCATTCCCCCTGTCCTAGACATTGTGGATGATTTGTTTTCGGAGTCAAGCTTGTCCCCTGACTCCTTAACTCCGGCTCCCAGTAAGCTTGACAGATATTACAGGGTCCCTGACTCACATAAATATTTATTTAGAAACCCTGCTGCTGATCCTGAAACTATTTCACAGGGTCCAAAGGGAGTTAAGGCCTCGACAGCAAAAAATTCAACCCTCTGGCAAAGATTTAAGGGCACTGGACAGATGGGGAAAAAAGGTTTATACATCTGCAACCTTGGCAATCAGGGCCATAAATTGTCAATTTCATATGCTTAAGTACCAACAACATGTTATGGGATTGCTGAAACAGAAAATGATGTTGATTTCAGAACGTGCAGAAAATAAAGAGTTGCAGGAATTATTACATGCAGCTGAACAAGTAGGAAAGCATACTTTGCAATGTGGTTTTGATTCCTTAGAGGCCTCCTGCAGGGCCACAGTTACTGGATCTGTGATTAGGAGGCATGCCTGGTTAAACGAACAAAATTTGCCTGATGTTAAAGCTAAACTGCTAGATGCACCTTTACTGCATGATTCTCTGTTTGGTATTAAGGCAGAAGAGGTTTTAAAGAAAATGGAAGACAAAGCTAAGTCTATGCAAACTAAGAATTTTTGCAAGTGCAGCCACCAAAATTCAGTAGACACTGGCCTACAAAAAAATTGGTCCTTTCCTGTGTCAGAGCTCAAAGGGGCAAATCCACACGCCCTAAGGGTTCCAGCTACCAGGCACAAGATTCATACAGGTCAAAGCAATGGGGCGCTTCCACCCCTAAATCTGGAGGAGATAAAGCACAAACCTAAAGAAAGCAATCCCAATGACTTGCCTCTGTCTATACCAAGCACTTATCTTTTGGCAGCACCCATGGGGGGAAAATTAGCACTTTTTGCTCAAAATTGGCAGTTAATAACCCAGGACAAGTGGGTACTAAACATCGTATCACAGGGATACCAATTCCATTTCCACACTCTGCCAATGGCAAATGGTTGACCAGATCTGCCAAAAAATCAATGGGCAGAGGCACAGAAACAAGTTACGTCCCTCATGGATATGGGGGCCATTCAGATAGTACCAGAACAGGAAAAAGGACCAGGTTTTTACTTGACTGTTCTTGGTACCCAGAAAGGACAAGGCCTGGCGGCCAATACTGGGTTTATCAATTCTGAATACACATGGTGCTGCGGTAGCATTGTCGCCTCACAGTAAGACGCTGTCCGATTCGATTCTCAGCTAGAGCGTCTTCTGCGTGGAGACATGCGTGAATGGGCATACCTTCGTTGAAGGTTGTGCGTCAGGGCTGGTAACTCGGTGCGTAAAAATCAACTACCAATCATTAGCGGGCCAGATTTCCGCTGTGGTGACCCCTAACCGGGAAAAGCCGAAAGACACAACAACCTGGGCATTCCAAAATTCAAAATGCTGACTTTGCAGCAGCTTCTGCCCATGCTGGGCAAGAATGCTTGGCTGATTACATTAGACCCAAAAGAGGCATACCTGCATGTCCCAATAAGACAATCGTGCAGGAGACGCCTCAGATTCAAGGCTGGCTTAATGCATTACCAATTCTCTGCACTGCCCTTTGGCTTATGTACTGCGCTCAGGGTCTTTACAAAGTGCCTGGCACCAGTAATTGCATTTTGCAGACAAGGAAGTATACAAATATATCCTTACTTAGATGACTGTCTTATTCAAGCAGAGAACAAGGACATTCTTCTTCGACATCTGGCGTTTGTGAAAAGGCTTCTAATATGCCTAGGGTACACAATAAACGAAAATAAATCACAACTGGTACCCTCTCAAAAGATAACATTCCTGGGTGCAAGCTTGAATACAACTGTCCAGATGGCTTGCCTCACGCCAGACAAGCAAAGGCAAATGACTACTTACTTCAAACTGATGGCAACAAAGACCCACTTATCTGCAAGACAAATTCTGCATGCTATGGGCTTAATAGCATCCTGCATCCTACTGATTCCATATGCAAGCCAGAATATGAGGAAACTTCAGTGGTACCTGAAAAGTTTATAGAGTCAACATTCTCAGTCTGGAAGCAATGATTCCTCTCACACCCTGCCTACAACAGGAGGTTCTATGTTGGGCAAAGGCATGTCACCAAAACATCGGACTGCCCTTCATTCTCCCCCCTGCCAGTCAAACCTTAACAGATGTATCGGATTATGCTTGGGGAGCCTATATGGCAGGAAGATGCATTCAGGACATATGGACCCCAAAACAAATGCATCTGCATATCAACCAGAAAGAGATGCTAGCTGTTCAAAATGCCTTAACAGCCTTCAAGGACTTCATCCAGGACAACTACTGATAAAGACGGACAACACCACAGTCGTGGTATATAAACAAGCAAGGAGGCACACACTCATACCCCCTTTGCAGATTAGCTGTGGCACTGTGGGACAGAGCTTTGACCTACCAAATACATCTTCAAGCTCAGTTCCTGTCATGAAAACAAAATACACTGGCAGACAATTTAAGCAGAAACCTTTTGGATCCTCACGAGTGGAAACTAAATCCACAAGTCGTCAGCATGATATTACAGAAATGGGGGAGCCCAGACATAGATCTATTTGCCTCTCCTCAAAATTACCACTTGAAAGATTCTGCACAAGGATTTATCACAGACAAGCATGGAAAGTGGACGCCCTGTCCTTCAGTTGGAAAAACCTATCAGTTTAGGCCTTTCTTCTCTGCCTCTTCTCCCCAAGGTCATACTAAAAGTCAGACAAGAGAAACCAAAGATAGTAATTGCCCCGGACTGGCCCCGCCAATACTGGTACCCATTCCTAAGAAACTTGTCTCAATACCCAGCTTGGACCTTACCTGAAAGACCTCAACTACTGTCCCAGCAAAACAACCCGATCCTGCACAATCAACTATAGACACTGAACCTGGCAGCATGGCTGATCATGTAATTATACAAAACAACACCTCTCAGTAAAGCTCTGATGGATGTCATTTTGGAAGCCAGAAGGCCTAATACTAGAAAATCTTATGCTGACAAATGGAAGAGATTCTGTGCTTGGAATCAAGCACAAGGAACTAATACAGCAGGACCAAATATTCCTCAGATATTACAATACTTAACTGAGATGCTTCACAAAGGCCTTTCTTTCTCATCAATCGAAATCCATGCTTCTGCCATTTCGGCTCATTACAACACAGAGCCACCAATCTTTTCTCATCCTTTACTAAAGCAGTATCTTAGAGGAGCCAAAAATTTAAGACCTCCTAGATTACCATTACCTGCATGGGACCTCAATTATGTGTTGGAAAAGCTCACCCTGCCTCCCTTTGAACCAGCTGCTACCGCTTATGTAAAGTTCTTATGGAAAACAGCTCTGCTACTAGCAATTACTTCAGCAAGAAGAGTTTCAGAGCTACAGGCCCTCATGGCTGTAGAGCCTTTTATCATATTTTACCCAGACAGGGCGTCTCTGAGAACTAATCCTACTGTTATGCCTAAGGTGGTTTCCAGTGTGGCTCTTAATCAAACAATTCATCTACCATCTTTTTATCCAAATCTGCAGAACAAAGGGCAGAGAATTCTGCATTTCTTGTTTGTACGTAGGCAGCTAAGATTCTACTTGAGCAGGACTAAAGCTCTAAGAAAAACTGAACAATTACTAGTGTCATATGTTGCAGGATCAGAAGGAAAGGCCATTTCATATCAGACAATTTCAAAGCGGATAAGCCACTGCATCCGTTTCTGCTGCTTACACCATGGTAAACCTGTGCCCAAGGGCATTAGGTCTCATTCCACCAGAGCTGCAGCTACTTCAGCAGCCTTTCTCAGAGGAATACCATCCAAAGACATTCTATAGGCTGCTACTTGGAGTTCTCTTCACACGTTTACAAAGCATAATCATTTGCCTCCCTAAGTCTAGGGCAGGCTTTGCCACTGCAGTGCTGCAGGGCCTTATAGCCGCACCTAATGCTGTTTAGCTCCAGCCTCCCAACCATAGCTTTGGTATTCTACCCAAATGTAATGATTTCAACAGTGAAACACGAAGAACATAGTACAGTTGTGTACACTTACCATAAATATAGATGTTAGAGTGTATTCACTGTTGCAGTCCAGGTTACCCTCCTGCCCATCCCCCTGTCATTCTGGAGTTTATCTTTCCTTCTCTATCTTCTGCGACCTATGTGGTGTATTTGCTTGTAGATGAAGGTAAAGTTTATATTGATGCATGTATATATCCCCCCCCCCGCTATCTTTTTGGGGGCAACTGACATCGGGTGCAAGAAAAACTAAAGAAAATGGCGTCTGCTGCATGTTTTATACCCCTGATGACCTGGCGTCATGGAAGAGAAGAGAAGACAGCAACTGACGCAGGACCCAAGACTTTGGAATTCAGACCGACTGAGGGCAACCTGCCAGCAGACTACCCAAATGTAATGACTGCAACAGTGAATACACTCGAACATCTACATTTATGATAAGTGTACACAACTGTACTTTCTTCCTGTTTTGCCTGCTTACTTGGATGCCTTCAGTGCAGCCTGAAAGGCTCCAACTCCCAGCCTCTGGCCCCTAAGCGTCCTGACCACTTCTATAAAATACCAGAGGACCACAAATTTAGTTAAGCCACGCTTGGCGGACCCAGGTGGTGATGTCCTTCAAGAATGCAACTGCAGTCCTTACATATGGGTTGTCCTGCCTCAGGCAGCCCTCGGTCGGCCGGATTCCAAAGTCTGGGTCCGACGGCTGATGTCGCCTCCTCCCCGACGTCAGAGTGGCAGGGGTATAAAAGTATCAGCCGACGCCATCTTCCTCAGTCTTTCTTGCCGCGTGGTGCCCGAAGCAGAAGCAGTTCGCAAGTGCCGGTCGGTCAGCTCCTGTGTTTTTCGTATCCGAAGTCATCAAAAAAGCTAAGTACCCCGTTGGGGATCTTTTTTCTTGCCTTAGCCGATGTCAGAAAAAACTGAAAAAGTTAATAACCGTTTGTCTTGTAAACAAATACCTCATAAGGATTTCCATTCTTACTTCCTCCCCTGCCTTGGCCCAGACCACGACGTCTCGGCCTGTGCCACCTGTGCTTGCTTCAATAAGTGCACACTCAGGCGCCGGGCAGAGTTTGCTGAAAACTTTTTTGGCGGCAAATTCTCCTATACCATGCCGTCGGAACAACCGACAACTCATATTTCCAAAAAAACGGAAGGACCGGGACCGACATCCTCGGCCCGCGACTTCCACCGACTCCACGCCAAAAATTACCGCGAGTGCATCGGTTTCTTCTGAGGCGGTTCCTCCACCGCTCCGGACAGACGACACCGCTTTACCGATTACTCCGGCCCCGGAGCCGGTGCCGGTGGTTGATTTTCCTCCAGATTCTGAAGCCCAAGATTTACCGGAGACCATACCAGTGAACAAGGTTACTCCAGCACGTGGGGCAGCTAGGCCCCCTATGCCTATGTCTATCAAGGCCTACACACGTGCTAAGGCTGCTAGCCAGGCTAAGTCTCACCCTCCTAAAGCTCTGCCTCAGCCCACTACTGATAAACAAATCATGTCTTTAGCTGCATATTTAATTTCTTTAATCAGAGGCTCCCAGGCCCATCCTGAAAGAGGATCTCCGCCACCTTCTGACAAAAGGCCCAGGGTTGAGCATACTGTGACACCCTTTCTTCAGATGAAGCCTCTGGTGACTCTGATCACTCAGATACCCAGGAAGAGTCCTTCCAGGCCTACGAGTATTCTGATGCGGAGGATTCTATCCCCTCTGCCTCCCCTCCTGAGGATATTTCTTTTGGGGAAGTTCTTCACTCCATGAGGGAACACTTTCAGTGGCAAGGCCAGGAATACTCCGATTCCAGAAAGCGACTTCGTACCTTCCTTAAGCTACCACAACACAGGCCTTTAGCTATCCCTCCAGTGCTTGATGTTCTGGATGATGTGTACTCAGATTCGAGTGCTTCTCCTGATTCTCTCCCTCCTGCTCCTGTCAAGCCGGACAGATACTACAGGGTTCCTGAAACTCATAAACATTTCTTTAAGGCCCATGCTGTTGATCTTGAAACAATTTCCCAGGGGCCCAAGGGGGTGACTACATCCACGGCCAAGAATCCCTTGCCCTCGGACAGGGAAGCTAGGTCCGTGGAGAGGTGGGGCAAAAAAAGTTTATACCTCAACCACACTGACTATGAGAGCCCTCTGTTGCCTTTTTCATATGTTTTAGTATCAGGATTTCTTGATGGATGACTTGCAGAAAAAGTTAGCCTCTCCTGAGCCTTTAGATAGGAAGGCCTTGCAGGATGTGGTTCACAACACACAGCAGGTTAGCAACCATTTTCTTCAGTGTGGATATGATGCATTGGAAGCTTCATATAGGGCAGCTATGACAGGGGCTGTCATACGTAGACATGCATGGTTAAAAGAACAGCCATTACCAGATCATGTTAAAGCAAAGCTTCTAGATGCTCCTGGAAAAGCACAAGCTATTTGGTACTAATGCTCAGGATGTGTTGAAGTCAGTTGAGAAAAAGGCTAAATCAGTGCAAACAGTCAAGGATTTCCTCCAGGTTCAGCTGGAATTGGCCTTCTAAGAATTGGTCCTTTCCGGACACTGACAAATTTCAAAGGGGAAAAAACAGGCGTGGCCGAGGAAGAGGGCAATACAGAGGCTCCTACCGAGGACGCCAATGGCAACAGACTAATCAGAGAGGTGGCGCAGGGACTTCCCCTGCCCCACAGGGACAATCACAATGACTTGCCTTTGACACCGCCGACCAAGGCTCAAAGAGAAGCACCTTTAGGCAGAAAATTATCCTTATTTTCAAAAAACTGGCACATTTTAACAAAGGACAAATGGATTCTGGACATAATAGACCAAGGCTACAGGTTCCACTTCCATACATTACCAACAAGACAAGGCATGCCAAACCTGCCACAAAATCAAAGGGCAGAGGCATTCGAACAAATTTCAAAGCTGAAACAAATCAAAGCAATAGAAAAGGTTCCTCCTCAGGAACAAGGCCAGGGATTTTACTCAAGACTGTTCCTTGTTCCAAGAAAAGAAAAGCAATGGAGACCTATACGGGACTTGTCCGCTCCTAACACTTTTCTCATTGTACCAAAATTCAAAGTGCTGACGCTACAGCAACTCCTTCCCATGCTTGGCAAGGGGTCTTGGCTGGTTACTCTGGACCTCAAGGAGGCATACCTGCATGTCCCAATCAGACACAGTTGCAGAAGATACCTCAGATTTCTTGCAGGGTCAGAGCATTATCAATTCTCATCATTGCCCTTTGGCTTATCTACTGCGCCCAGAGTATTCACGAAATGCCTGGCATCAGTAATTGCACATTGCAGACTCCAGGGGATACAAATATACCCTTACCTGGACGACTGCCTTATACAAGCGGACAGCAAGCAAGCCTTGACAAAAAACTTGAATTATGTCATTCACTTACTACAGGCTTTGGGATACACAGTCAACTTACAAAAATCAAAACTACTGCCATCCCAACAAATGACTTTTTTAGGAGCCAAACTAGACACAGAATCTCAAATGGCTTATCTCACAGAAGAGAAGCAAGAACAACTACCACATTACTTCAAAAGCCTAGCAAAGCTCACCCAGATGACTGCAAGGAAAATCCTGCAGGCCCTGGGTTTCATGGCATCTTGCATTCTACTGATTCCACTGGCAAGACTACACATGAGAAAACTACAATGGTACCTAAAAAGTTTATTGTCTCAACAGCCACAACTTAGAAGCAATTATCCCACTCATCCCATGTCTACAAAGGGAATTTTTGTGGTGGGCCCAAGCAAGCCAGATAAAGGTATGCCTTTCAACAAGCCTCAAACAAGCCAAACCATTACAACAGACGCCTCAGACCATGGATGGGGGGGCGCACATGGAGGGCAGATGTATTCAAGGGCAATGGACTCCCCAGGAAGTACATCTGCACATCAATCAAAAAGAGATGTTAGCAGTAATGCATGCAATCGAGGCTTTCGGAAAATTTCAGCAAGGCCACCTACTAATAAGAACAGACAACACCACCATTATGTGGTACATAAACAAGCAGGGAGGTACTCATTCTTACCCCCTTTGCAGACTAACAATGACTCTTTGGGAAAAATCCCTGAAATTGAACATACAGCTACAGTCCCAGTTTGTTCCGGGCAGGGACAATGTTCTAGCGGACAGTCTAAGCAGAAACATCCTGGATCCACACGAATGGATGTTGCATCCAGACATTTTTGCACAAATAACTTCTGCATGGGGGAGGCCGGACGTAGACCTTTTTGCCTCCCACCTCAATCATCATCTGAAAAAGTTCTGCACGAGGTCACATCATCCACAAGCCTGGAAAATAGATGCTCTCTTTCAGCTGGACTTCTCTAAAAATCTATGCATTCCCACCTCTACCATTGATGACCAAGGTGTTACTGAAGATCAAAGCAGAGCAACCGAAAGACATCTTAATAGCTCCAGATTGGCCAAGACAGCACTGGTATCCACTACTAAGGAGCATAACTTGCACCAAACCGTGGACCCTGCCTCTGTGGTCTCCACTCTTGACTCAGCACAATTACAGGACGGTTCATCCAACCCTGCAAACTCTGCGCCTGACCGCTTGGAGGGTCCCATGATGTCTCCGCATATCTCTTTCTCCAAGGAAGTTCAACAGATATTATTGGAAGCACGCAGACCTTCCACCAGAAAAGCTTATTCGGCCAAATGGAAGAGATTCAGCATCTGGAATACCAACAAGGGACAGGATGCATCAGTGATTAACATTCCACAGATATTGGAATACTTGGCAGACATGCTGCATAATGGACTTTCATATTCTTCCATAAAAATACATGCTTCAGCAATTTCAGCAAGATACAACACCGAACCTCCTGTGTTCTCACATCCTTTGCTAAGACAATTTCTAAGAGGGGTAAAGAATATCAAGCCTCCCAGAAAACCACCAGTGCCTGCATGGGACCTCAATTTCGTGTTGGAAAAATTAACTCTTCCTCCCTTTGAGCCAGCAGCATCTGCAGAGTTACAATTTCTTTCCTGGAGTTTTCCTGTTGGCAATAACCTCAGCAAGGAGAGTTTCGGAGATACAGGCCCTCATGGCAGTTCCTCCATTCCTCATTTTTCATCAGGACAGGGTTTCTTTAAGAACCAGTCCTTCTTTTATGCCAAAAGTGATTTCCAGGGTGTCTCTAAATCAAGCAATTCACCTGCCTACTTTCTTCCCCAGTCCTCAAAATAAAGGGGAAAAGCTGCTGCACACTTTGGACATTCACAGACAACTGCGCTACTACTTGGACAGAACTAAGGCCAACAGAAAGTCTGACCAACTATTTGTAGCTTACGCTCCTGGGGTACAAGGAAAAGCAATTTCCAAACAAACATTTTCAAAATGGATTGGACATTGCATCAGATTTTGTTATTCCTGCCATGGAAAGGGTGTGCCAGCCAATGTCAGACCACACTCCAGAGCTACAGCCACCTCCACAGCCTTCCTAAGAGGGGTGGCTACAAAGGACATTCTAGAAGCTGCTACATGGAGCTCCGTGCATACATTCTCCAAGCACTACAACTTCCCTTTATATTCCAGATCCCGAGCAGGCTTTGCTTCGGCAGTCCTGCAGGGCATTTTAGCTACACCATCCTTATCTTAGAGCCTACCACCCCCAGCTTGGCTATGGTATTCAACCCATATGTAAGGACTGCAGTTGCATTCTTGAAGGACATAGTACAGTTTTGTACCTACCATAAATGTAGATGTCCGATAGGTGTGCATCTGCAGTCAGTTTACCCTCCGTCCTTCCCCTCTGTGGTATTTCTTGGGTACTTATCCCTCTCATAGCTAGCTGGGGTTATCTATTATGGTGTATTTGTTTTATTTACATATACATATATATATATCTTTTTTTTTTTTTTTACGTGCATGTTTGGAATTTATTGAATTTCTCCAAATTTAGCCTTCCTTAGAGGGCACCTGGCATCTGGGGCAAGAAAAACTGAGGAAGATGGCGTCAGCTGACGCTTTTATACCCCAGGCGCTCTGACGGGGAGGAGGCGACGTCAGCCGACGTCAGACCCAGACTTTGGAATCCGGCCGACTGAGGGCTGCCTGAGGCAGGACAACCCATATGTAAGGACTGCAGTTGCATATCTATCGGACATCTACATTTATGGTAGGTACAAAACTGTACTTTGCCACCACAGCAGATAAGCAACCCAGACTGCTGCTTTCTACTTCTCTGCTACCCACTGACAGACGGTAAGTACATGGATAGGATGGGGAAGAAGGTGTACACTTCTCATTTGGCTGTCAGAGCCATAAATTCAGACCCACATGACCAAATATGCATTAGACTTGGTCTCTCAAGCCTCCTCCATGCTAGCTTCCTTACCTGACAGTCTCAGCAGGATGGACATCTCATCTAAACTTTCCTTCGCCCAACAGGTAGCCAGACACTCCATAAGGTGCAGCTATGATGCTGCAGAAGCATCAGCCAGGTCTGCAACATCTACTTCAGCCCTCAGGAGGTACTCATGGCTAAGACTCCAGAACCTCCTCGAGTACTTCAAGCCTAAAATCCTGGACGCCCCTCTAGACCACAATCTGCTGTTTGGAAAACAATCCACAGATCTTTTTAAAAATCTACAAGAAAAAAGCAAAGAGCTCCATGACACTAACCACCTGCTGGAGTCACCCATACCCAAGTATTATAGGAATTATCCTGCTAAAGCCACATTTGTAAGACGTACTCCACAGCCCTCCTCTTCCAGGTCCAGGAAAGGGGCCAGAAGACCTACTAGCTCCAGATCCTCTGCTCCACCACAGCAACCCAGACAGCCCTTTCAGGACAGAGGAGGCCCCAGTAATGTGTGACTGCCTTGCCTACCTCCCCCTCTCAGCTCACCTTTCCCACTGTCTCCCCCTTTAAGCCATCGCTTCAAAACAGTGGGTCTTAAAACATTATCCAAAAAGGGTACTTCCTATCCTGGAGAGAGAATCCACCCAGAAGAGGCATAATTATCTCCCCAAAAACCAGGCCCATCTCATGCCACAAGTTCTGGCAGGTCTTCTACAGTTAGGCACCATAGAGCCCGTTCCTCCAGGTCAAGAAGGAAAAGGGTTTTACACCCGTCTCTTCCTGGTCCCCAAAAAAGATGGCCTCTGGAGAAACCATCTGAGATCTGTCCTGTCTAAATCTACATCTTCAGGTACCCTCCTTCAAAATTCTCTCTCCACACCTTACTGCCTCTCACCAGCCAAAGGCCTTCATGGTCAGCGTAGACCTAAGGGAAGCCTACCTGCACATACCCATCAGGAGTTCCCACAAGGCAATTCCTGCTTTTCTCTGGCCCTTTCTCGCATTTCCAATTTACTGCTTTGTCCTTTGGTTTATCCACGGCCCCCAGGGTCTTTACCCCAGCCATTGCCTTCTGCAGAACTCAAGAGATACAAATTTACCCATATCTGGGCGACAGCCTGATTCTGGCAGAGTCCTGGGATGCTCTACTAAACCATCTACATTTCACCCTGTACCTTCTGCAGAACCTAGGATTCACCATCAACCTCCCCAAATCCTCTCTGATCTCAAGCCAGGACAAGGTTTTCCTCAGTTGCAGAATCAGAACAGACACAGTGAAGGCCTTTCTGTCTCAGGATAAGGTTCTGCCTTTAACTTCCCACTTACAGGAGGCTCTGCTATCCCGAAAGGTGACGGCAAGGCATTTTCTTCGCCTCCTGAGTTTGATGGCAGCTACCATCCCCATGCTACCTCTGGCAAAAATGCACATGCGCAAGCTGCAGTGCTTCCTGAAGAACACCTGTTCTCAGCATCTACATCCCCCTAGAGCAAGCTACCCCTCCTTTCCTGTCTGAAAACAGAACTCAACTGGTGGATCCAGCAAGTGAAATTGAACCCAGGGTTCCCACTACAGCCGCCCTTGCCACCCCAAGTTATGCATACCGATGCCTCAGATTCAGGTTGGGGAGCAACTCTGGCCTCTTACAAAATTCAGGAGAAGTGGCCTCCCTCTCTTCAGGCCAAACGCATCAATATCAGGGAAATTACACCATTTTTTTTTTTAGCTCTACAGACCTCCTCCCCGTTCTGGTTCCAGGGGTGCTCCAGATTGTCACTGACAACACTACGGTGATGTGGTACCTCAACAAGCAGGGAGGAACAAATGCCCATCAGCTGTGCAGTCTATCCCTGCTGATATGACTTAGCCTGTCTCAACTTAGTCCTGCAGTCAGTCTACATCCCCTCACAGGACAACCACCAAGCAGACCTCTTGAGCAGGACCTCCTTGCCTCAACACAAATGGATGTTGAAACAGGGAGGTCTTCTTAGACATAGTCCACTGGTGTGGTGCTCCACAAATAGACCTGTCCCATCCCCCCCAGAACAAGCAACTGCAGAGCTTCTGCTCAAAAACCCACTCCCCTCTAGCATGGAGAGTGGACGCTTTCAGCATCTCTTGGGAGGGGAAGTTCCTTTATGCCTTATCCACATTCCCACTGATTCAGAAGTCCTCCTGAAAATCCAGAAGTGACTACTGGCCAAGGCAGCACTGGTTCCCCTACTTCACAAACTAGCGAAGAACAGTTACTTCAAGTTACCCTGCAAGGTGTACCTACTGTCACAAGACAAAGGGAACTCACCTAGACTCACAGGTACAGATGTTGTCTCTGAATCTGGGTGATAAACTTCTGATTCCTTTCAGACGCCACTACTCAGAGGATGTGCTTTCAGTCCTAAGGGAGGCAGGGAAACCTACCATCAGAAAATCTTACCTGGCTAAATGGGAAAGATTTGCAAAATGTATGCAAAAGGGAATGGACCCCAGCTTTGCCGAGGTTCCCCTGGCTCTAAACTGCTTGTGTCAGTTGATAAATGTCCTTTCTTATTCTTCTGTAAAAGTTCATCTCTCTGCCATATCAGCCTGCCTGTCCCTGGAACCCCCCTTGCTGGCCAGGCATAATGTAAAGCTCTTCCTTAAAGGGGTCTTGCACATGAGACCACCTACGAAACCTATCTCTCCACCTTGGGACCTTAACTACATCTTAGAGAAATTAACCCAACATCCCTTTGAACCTGCTGGCCCTTCCCTCCTTACAGATGCGTACATGGAAGACTGTCCTTTTGGTGGCCATCACTTCAGCCAGGAGAATGTCAGGACTGCAGGCTCTATTGGCCTGCCCTCCCACAGTCTTCCCCAAAGATAGGGTGTCCTTGCGAACCAACCCCTCCTTTATGCTTAAAGTGGTCAGTGATCTCTCTCTTAGCCAATCTATTCATCTGCCCACCTTTTTTTCCCCTCACCCACTAACGAAGGGGAGAGGATTCTGCACTCCCTGGATGTGCACAGACAACTTAGTCTACCTGGACAAGACCAAGGCAATCAGAAAGACTAACCAGCTGTCTCCTTCCACCCCACAGCCCTGAGCAAGGCTGTCTCCAAGCAAACCATTGCATGCTGGATCAGGAAAGCTATTTGCTTTTGCTACCCCCACCACAGAAAGGAACCCCCAGTTGGAGTCGAGGCCCATTCCACTAGAGCTGTGGCCACCTCAAGGGCCTTCATGAAAGGCCTAGGCACAGCATCCATTTTGGAAGCAGCCACCTGGGCCACTATCCACACCTTCACCAAGCATTACAAATTGGATCAAGTTGCCAGAGCTAGAACAGGATTCGCTAGAGCAATCCTGCAGGGTCTTGTAGAACCCACTGCATCTACCATCACCCTCTCCTCCTTTTAAGCTGTGGTATGCTCCCACACCTAGAATACTGCAGCATAGGAATAGGAGGACATAGAAAAGTTGTGTAAAATCTTACCATAACCAATGAAGTCCTTCTCTTCCATGTTGCACTATTCCTTTCCACCCACCAGTCCCCCCTAGCCTTGTACCTTCCAGTACTACCTACCTTTCAGTAGGTCTCCAAGGTACTTTTCCATTAACAGGGCAACAGCCATTGCCCAAAAAGTACTGCACATTCATGTATACAAAAGAATAAATAGTTGAAATGCTACTTTTCAAACAAAATGGTGACATTAATACAACAATACTTGGTAATTAATGAAAGCAGTCATTTCAAGCTTTTAATGTTTGGTTTATTCTTTTGACACTCAGTTGTAAACTCCTGGGCTTAACCCTACATTATTCAGTTTAGGTCACTGCTCTGCACTGGCCAAGGCCGCAGTCATCTGCTTTTAATATTTTCTTCACTATTCATACTGTTGGTTGTAAAGTCCTGGGCTAATATGATTGTTCAGTGTAGGTCACTGTTCTACCCTGGCCAAGGCACAAATGTGCCAAAAGGGAACACCATGACACTTGCATCATCGGAGAAACTGACTCTGTTAAAATACGAGAGAAGCACTCCAAACCTAGCCAAATCTTACTATTTACGCAGGTAATTAACTACTGTAATAAGTCTCTAAAAGTCAGACTCCGCTAAAGTAACTGACAAAACAGAGTGTCCCTTAATCAGGAACACATTACATTTACATCCACTATAGCAATCTGTGCCACACAATTTCAAACTATAACACAGACACAGAAAACAAATCATGTAGCGGTTAAGGCATTTGATCCCATGCATCAGATTTGGTGTGAAAACAACTGTATTGCATTCAGCATGAATAAACCTCTGAAGACACCAGTCACTTCGGAAACTGCACGTTTCTCCAACCAACCTGTGCCTAAGAAATTGGCTTTCCTGTTGGCTTTGTCTGCTGTTACGGATTTCCTCCCAAGACACTGACGCTTATAGACAGTCGTACAAACCTCCACTGTGACTTCATACGACTGTTGCCCCGTTAACGGAAAAGTACCTTCTCCAAATTACACACTTATAAACAACTGGCACACCTCTTGCCTGACTTTATTCTCTGCCTGCTCGCCTTCAAGTTCTGAAGATTTCCATTTAAGGCCCCTTGGTTTATGGCCATATGTGTAACGTCCCACGCACCCTACAGCAGCCAAGCTGAAGCTTTTGTATAGAAGCTGACGTATGAGTCGCCTGAGGGCAAGAAATCCCACACCCAGAATACTGCAACATGGAAGAGAAGGACATCTATGATTATGGTAAGATTTTACACAACTATTCTTTTTCTCAGTTCACTTTGTGAAAGGGAGTTGGGGTTCTCCACAGGGTTTTTCTTTACTGCTTGTGTTTACTTTTGAAGTTTGAGGGACTGTGTGGGGAAGCACAAGTGTGCGGGCTGCTTGATCTTTGAGGTATTTGCTTTCCTCAAGAAATGCAATTATTTACTTTTACTGACATCGGTTTAGAGCAAGAAAAAGTTTCCCCAATGGGGTAATTAGCTTTTAGTTGAAGACTTCGGTTCTGTAACTCGAAAATGAAAATTTCAGGAGTCGGACGACCAGCACTTGCGAACTGCTTCTGCTTCGGGCACAGCACGGCAAGAAAGACTGATGTAATGGTGTCGGCTGCATGTTTTATACCCCTGACGACTTGAAGTCAAGGAAGAGGAGACAGCAACCGACGCAGGATCCAAGACTTTGTTAATCAGGCCGACTGAGGGCTACTGCAAGCAGATAACCCAAATGTGATGACTGCAACAGTGAAACACGAAGAACATCCACTTATTTGACAACTTACCAGCTCTTCTCAGCAATGCTTACAGGCAGTCAAGCGTCTTCCTTGGTTCCAGCATGGATTCTTGCATCATTCCTGCTGTTTCTTTTCCTCGTTGCATCTAAAAAGAAAACATGGCAGAGTAGGAGCCCTTACCTACATCAGGGATTATTCAGATGCTGGTGGCTGACTCTGCAGTGGCTGCTCACTGGTTTCTTTATTCCTCTGTAGCCCTTTCTGCCACCATGACCGGCGGTTAACCATGTCCTGTGTGGCTGTTCAGTGCCCAAATCGAGGAAGGGAGAACTGTTTTTGAGTCTGGCAGTTTGTCCAAGAGGTGGTTCTTGAATGGCCCAGGGAAAGGGAACTCTTCCAGATACGGCATGCTATCTGTCTCCGTCCGTCCAGGGGTGTTCCTAGAAAAAAATAAAAGCTCAGACCTGACCCATCGAAAGACATTTTACCTGTTAAGAATGACTTTTTCTATTCTGAAGAGCAGAAGATTCATAGTGTAAGCCTAAGTAGGTGACTATTTTCCTGAGGAAAATGTTGGAGGATTCTGACATAAGACAAAGGTCCTTTTTCTTTGATTCTCAAGCCCAAAACTCAGAGAAAAGTTAGTCTTCTAGCTCTTTCAGATGATTTTTCGTTTTCTAAGACCTAGTTCCAGGATGTGATGTATTTTTTGGGCCCAAGTGGATATTCTCCCTAAAGTGAAATAATTGTGAGATGCTGCAGGTGGGTTTACCACATGCTATACTCATTCTTTCTGTCATTCCAGCTTGAAAGAAGTCAAATGATGCCTGCAGCAACCCTGAACCCTCACCCTTTGGTCCCAAAAGAATTCAGAACCCTTGATACCAGCCCCTTCCCCTGTGGAAAGAAGGAAGGGCAGTACAGATTTCATAAGACAATTTCATTTTTTTTTCCAGTTTTATTCTGTCAGAATAAGTTTGTTGGTTTCTGCCACATTTCCTTCAGATGGTAGGTCCCATCTGAATCTTACAATTTTGTAAGCTATCTCAGGTGTGCAAATATACTCTGAAGAGTGTTTGCTTGATATGAAACTGAGGCCGCCACTACTGCTGCTACTGTTTTTAAGACATGCATGAGTATGTACTCAAAATGTTTTCCAAGGAAGAGTCATGTGATTTTAAACTCAACTTTAAAAGTAAACCAGTTTTGGTCGACCCTACTGCTACAAAGGTTTTCAAACAGTTTGACGGGGAAATGTTAATACAGGGAGTTACTAAGATTTTAAAGTCTCACATTATAGACCATACAAATCCTTTGTTTTTTCTAAAAGAATCAAACCATACCATCTTCTGGCAAACAGGAAACACAAGATAGTAGGGAAAAAATGTAAAAAAAAAAAAAATTCCTTTTAAAAAAGGACAGTCTGTTTTGTAGACTGGCTGTCAGATGTTCATCGTGTTACCCTGCTGCAGTCATCACACTTGGGTTATCCTGCCGTCAGGCGGTCCTGCAGTCGGCCAGAGTTCCAAAGTCTTGGTCCAGCGTCTGTTGCTGTCGCTTCTTCCCTGACATCTGTGCGCCAGGGATATACGAGTCATCCAACGCCATTTTCTTCAGTCTTTCTTGCTGCGCGGTGCCCGAATCAGAAGCATTTCGCAAGTGCCGGTCGGCCGACACCTGAGATTTTGGAATCGAATTTCAGTCCGAAGTTTTCAATAAAGCTAAGTACCCCGTTGGGGAATCTTTTCTTGCCTCAGTCCGATGTCAGAAAAAGTTAACAATTGCATTTGTTTTGGGAAGCAAATACCACATAAGGACTTCCATTCTTACTCTATTCCTTGCCTAGGCCCAGACCACGACGTCACAGGTTGTCGGTTTTGTGCTAGGTTTAATAAACGAACTATCAAACGCCATTTTGACTTCGCACGACATTACTTTGGTAGGAAATTTAATTATATCATGCCGTCGGAGCAGCCGACGACCGGCATGCATAAAAAACACAAGGATAAGGACAGGCAGCCTAGGACCAAGCCAGACTCCGAGGCCTCTGCTGGGCCTGTCGCCGGTTCTCCGGTATTTCAATGAGGCACCTACGCAGCCCCTGACGACCGCAGAATTGGAACCCCAGACAGCTGTGGATTCTCAAGCAGAGTGTACTAGGCCGTCGCAGCCATCTTCTCTAGGCTTTTCCGACACCGGAGCAGAAGGAGATCCCGGTGCAGTAGAAACACCTTCGGTTGCAGAAGGTGTCTTCAGACGGACTACACTCACCATTAAATCTTATGCTAAACTTAAAACTCTATTAACACCAAAAAAGACTGTACATCAGTCTCCAGTTCAAGGCCCCATGCCTAAGAAACAGATGCTTAAGATGGCTGAAGATTTGATTACCCTAATCAGGGGTTCCCATCCCCCTCCAGATAAAAGACCAAGACAAAAGGAGGATTATGCTTCCTCTGACCAGGTTTCAATTTCCTCAGATTCTTCTGAGGAACAGGATTATGCTTTTCCCACTTATGAAGACTCTGATGCTGAAGACTCTATTCCCTCAGCATCTCCCCCTGAAGACTACTCCTTTAAGGAAACTTTACATACCATGAGGGAACATTTCCACTGCGAAGGCCAGGACTATTCTGATTCTAAGAAAAGGCTCCGAGTGTTCCTTTTACTACCCCAGCACAGACCACTTACTATCCCTCCACTTTTAGACATTGTGGATGAGGTTTACTTGGAGTCTAGTCTAAATTCAGACTTTCTACCTCCTGCTCCAGCCAAACCAGACAGATACTACAGAGTACCTGACTCGCACAAATTCCTTTATAAAAGCCCTGTGGCTGACCCAAAAACAATTTCCCAGGGTCACAAAGGGGCTAAAGCTTCTATGGCTAAAAATCCTGTGCCCTGTGAAAGGTATTCAAGAGCCCTAGCTTGATGGGGAAAGAAGATATACACCTCAGCTACTCTGGCTATGAGAGCATTAAATTGTCAGTTTCATATGCTGAAATATCAGCAATTCCTAATGTCTCAGTTAAAAGAAAAAATTAGCACACATTCTAAACTGTCTGAATTCAAGGAAATGCAGGATCTGGTGCATGCAGCTGAACAGGTGGGCAACATACTTTACAATGTGGATTTGATTCTTTGGTAGCTTCCTGTAGAGCAGCTGTTACTGGGTCTGTCATACGTAGACATGCTTGGTTAAAAGAACAAACCCTACCTGATCATGTTAAATCAAAATTATTGGATGCACCTTTACAGCAGGATGTATTACTTGGTGTCAAAGCAGAAGAGGTTTTAAAGAAAATGGTGGATAAGGCAAAGTCTGTGCAGATGGTGAAGGATTTTTTACAGGTACAATCCCCTCATTTCAACAGAAATTGGCCAACAAAAAACTGGTCCTTTCCAGCTTCTGACAGATCACAGAGGGGCAAATATAGACGCCCAAGGGGCAGAGGTCAGTCACAAGGCCCTTACAAACCTCGTCAATGGGGTACTGCTACCCAGAAAAGAGGAGAAGACAGGCCCCAAGCTAGCAGAAGACAAAACACAATGACTCAACGCTCAAACTACCAAGCAAATCTCTTGGCAGCTCCCTTGGGAGGAAAATTAGCACTTTTTGCAGTCAACTGGCACGTCATCACAGAAGACAAATGGGTCCTAAACATCGTCTCACAAGGATACAGATTCCACTTTCATACCTTGCCAAGGATAAAAGGAATGCCAAACCTGCCACTAAATCAATGGGCAGAGGCACAAAAACAAATTACAGCTCTCATGGACATGCAAGCCATTCAACAGGTACCTACACAGGAGCAAGGACAAAGATTTTACTCAAGACTCTTTCTAGTCCCCAGAAAGGACAAAGCATGGAGACCCATTCTGGATCTTTCACTTCTGAACACCTATCTGCAAGTACCAAAATTCAAGATGCTAACACTACAGCAACTTCTTCCCATGCTGGGCAAGAAGGCTTGGCTAGTAACGTTGGACCTCAAGGAGGCATACCTGCATGTCCCTATCAGACAAAATTGCAGAAGATACCTCCGCTTCATTGCAGGTTCAACCCATTATCAATTCTCTGTACTGCCCTTTGGCTTATCTACTGTGCCCAAGGTCTTCACAAAATGGCTGGCACCAGTAATTGCTTACTGCAGACAAAGAGGAATTCAAATATACCCATACTTGGACGACTGCCTTATTCAAGCAGAAAGCAAGGACATTCTTTTAAAGCATCTGGCATTTGTCAAACACCTTCTAAGTTGCCTAGGGTACACAGTAAACAAAAAGAAATCAAAACTAGTGCCCTCGCAAAACAATATTCCTGGGTGCCAGCTTGAATACAACGGCCCAGATGGCTGATCTCACGTCAGACAAGCAACAACAGCTGACTCAGTACTTCAAAATAATGGCAACAAAGACCCAACTCCCTGCAAGAAAAATTCTGCAGGCCTTGGGATTCATGGCATCTTGCATACTACTAATACCATTTGCAAAACTGCATATGAGGAAATTACAATGGTACCTGAAAAGCATATGGACTCAGCACAGCCACAGCTTGGAAACGATACCACTCATTCCCTGCCTTCAACAGGAGTTTCTATGGTGGGCACAGGCATGTCACCTCAACAAGGGTCAGCCTTTCACCTTTCCCCCACAACCAGGCAAACTATGACAGTAGATGCATCGGACTATGCCTGGGGAGCACACATGGCAGGACAGTGCATTCAGGGCAAATGGACTACAGATCAAAGGCATCTGCATATCAATCAAAAAGAAATGCTAGCAGTACAGAATGCCCCAACAGCTTTCAAGGACCTCTTACACCCAGGGCAACTAATAATAAAGACGGACAATACCACAGTAATGTGGTACATAAGCAAGGGGGCACACATTCCTACCTTCTATGCAGGCAAGCAATGATCTTGTGGAACACAGCACTTTTTTTCCAAGTTCATCTACAAGCACAATTCCTGCCGGGAAAGAAAAACACATTGGCAGACGACCTAAGCAGAAACATTGTGGATCCCCACGAGTGGAAACTAGAGCCACAAGTATTTGCAATAACTCAAAAATGGGGACGCCCAGACATAGATCTGTTTGCCAACCCCCAAAACTACCAACTTCAAACATTTTGCACAAGGACATTCCACCCACAAGCTTAGAAAGTGGATACCCTCTTTCAGTTGGAAAAAATTAACAGTGTATGCCTTTCCTCCACTGCCTCTTCTAGCAAAGGTACTGCTGAAAGTCAGATTAGAGAGGCCACAAATAATACTCTTTGCACCAGACTGGCCACGCCAGCACTGGTATCCAGTTCTAAGGAACATGGCCCACGGCCCACCATGGATTTTACCACAAATTCCTCACCTGCTCACCCAGCGAGACAATCAGATTCTACACAGCCAGCTCAAGACTTTAAACCTGGCTGCATGGCAAATTATCTAAACAACCAGCCGACACCTCTATCCAAAGCTGTTATGGAGGTCATTCTGGACTACAGGAGGCCCAGCACCAGGAAAACCTATTCAGACAAATGGAAAAGATTTTGCGCCTGGAACCAGGCTAAAGGCGAAAATCCCCTTGATCCAAACATTCCTCAGATTCTACAATATTTAACTGAGATGTTGCACAAAGGACTTTCCTTTTCATCTATTAAGATCCACGCCTCAGCAATTTCAGCTCATTACAACACAGATCCTCCTTTATTTTCACATCCACCCCTAAGACAGTACCTCAGAGGGGCTAAGAACATAAGACCGCCCAGGAGAGCACCAACACCTACTTGGGATCTCAACTTTGTTCTGGAAAAGCTTACACTGCCACCCTTTGAACCCGCTTTTTTAGCCGATTTAAAATTTCTTTCATGGAAAATTGCCCTGCTACTAGCAATAACTTCAGCTAGAAAAGTCTCAGAGCTACAGGCACTAATGGCAGTGGAGCCTTTCCTTATTTTTCATCAAGACAGAGTCTCTCTACGAACTAACCCTTCCTTTATGCCAAAGGTGGTATCCAGTGTGGCCCTAAACCAAGCCATTCATTTGCCCACCTTTTTTCCAAATCCCCAGAGCAAAGGAAAAAGACTCCTGCACTCTTTGGACATTCACAGGCAATTACGTTACTACTTGGATAAAACTAAGGATTTCAGAAAATCTGACCAGCTCTTTGTAGCCTATGCTGCAGGATCACAAGGAAAAGCCATCTCAAAACAGACCATTTCAAAATGGATAGGACATTGCATACGTTTCTGCTACACGCAGCATGGGAAAACCGGTACCTGCTAACATTAGGTCCCACTCCACCAGGGCTACAGCTACATCAGCAGCCTTTCTCAGGGGAGTGCCAACCAAGGATATTCTGGAAGCTGCTACTTGGAATTCAGTGCACACCTTTACCAAACACTATCACTTACCTCTATATTCTAAGACTAGAGCTGGTTTTGCCACTGCAGTTTTGCAGGGCCTACTAGCTTGTTCTAACCCTGTTTAACTCCACCACCCTTCCTTAGCTTTGGGATTCAACCCAAGTGCGATGACTGCAGCAGGGTAACATGATGAACATATTTTTGTACCTACCATAAATGTAGATGTTAGTGTTCACCCTGCTGCAGTCCAGGTTATCCTCCCTCTATCCCTTCTGAACTAGCTGGACTTATCTATACCTTTCTATCCTATACAACCTCTGTGGTGTATTTGCTTGTGCCTGAAGGTATTGTTTTATTTTTATATGTGCATTTTTATATAGCAATATATGTTGCCTACCTATTGGGGGCACCTGACAGCTGGGGCAAGAAAAACTGAAGAAAATGGCGTTGGATGCCTCTTGTATACCCCTGGTGCACTGACGTCAGGGAAGAAGCGACAGCAACCAACGACGGACCAAGACTTTGGAACTCTGGCCGACTGCGGGGACCCCCTGACGGCAGGCTAACCCAAGTGTGATGACTGCAGCAGGGTGAACACTCGAACATCTACATTTATGGTAGGTACAAAACTACTTTTTGGATTTGGTGACAGATTGTTTCAGACTCTTGGGTACTAGTATTGGTTTAGGAGGGTTACAGTTGGCACACTCCTTTCAAAAGCTTTCTTCCCTATCCTCCAAGCTAACACCCCCCCTAGGTTCTTCAACACATTTACCCTAGGGTAATATTTGATGCCATTAGACCAACGGGAGGAAGGCTTCTCCCTCAGAATCATTCTTGTCTCAAAGAATCTTTCATGGAGACCAGTTTTAGATGTTTCCTTTCTCAAGTGGTTTGTGAAATTTCCAAAATTCAGAATGTTGTCCCTTCAAGGCCCTGTTACCAGTCATTCCTGATGTCCTTCTATTCCTATGTTGCTGTATTCTTACTGTGGAATTTCCCTATTCAGGCAACTCTACGTCTGCTTTTATACAAAAGCTTAAGCCTGGTTGCTGTAGGTGCATGGGACGTCACAAGTAGGGCCATAAACCAAGGACCTTAAATGTGACGTCTGCACGCACAGACCTCAGAACTTTTCAGCCACAGACTACGTTACATCGTTCGCATTGCGTCTACTCTTGAAGACCTAATAAAAGCCAAGTACCTTGTTGGGGAAACCTTTTTGTTCTCTTTACTTGAGCTTGGTTAGCTGATGTCCTTTTAATCCAGTGTTGCAGTATTCTACATGTGGGTTTACCCTTCTTCCTTTCTCTTTCGTCCGGCCAGGTTTCCAAAGATTTTAGTCACTCTCGTTGCGTCAAACGTCAGATGTGGCAGCAGGAATGTGGGCCGTAAAAGTGACGTCTGCGTGCACCAGCCCTCAGAACTTTACAGCCGCCAGTCATACGCCAGGTGCTAGTGCTTCTCGTGGGCATCAGATCAGAAAAATTTAGTTAAGTACCCAGTTAGGGATCGTTTCAGTCCTACTGTTAATTTTTAGTCTGTTCATGTCATCTGGAAAAGGGTAAGTGTGATTGGCAGATTCCCCACAAAGACGCTCACGATCAGTCTCCCTTCTGTTTAGGTAAGGAACATGACCGTGAGAACTGTACGATTGTAAATCATTTCTCCCTAAGACTTTGCGTCACTGTTTACAGACATTACATTTCTACTTCGATAACCAATGCTTGAAAAAAATTAGCGTTGGGGATGGAGGCCACGTCCGACAACCCATCTGAGCCGCCCAAAGACCTTGCAGCCTACCTCTTCAGCTGCACCTCTTCCAGACGTTCCTCAGTCTTTGGCCAGCATAGGCCTGGCCGAGGATTTGGCATCCGCCAATGTGGATAAAGCGGGTACCTCTGAGAAAGCTGCACAATCCCGAGCAGATGCCATGTCCATAGAGGCTACACCGGCATCTGCCTTAGACGCCTGGTGGGGGACCAGCGTTCAGTCTGGGTTCATCAGATTCTGTCGCCACCATCCCTACCCCTGACCCTAGGCCATCTCCCAGCCCGGATGGCAGCGTGGCCTCTAAAGGAAAAACAAAAAACAAAATGTGCATCTCCTGCTACTGAAAGCATTCCCGGTTGGCAGGCCTTCAGCCAGAGTTTAATGCCTTTATGGCCTTCAGGCCTACTCCCTTAGAATCTCGTAGCACTGCTCCTCTCCTAATTCTTGGACCTCTCATCCCTGAAAAGAGGGTAGAACATCTAGATTCCTCAGAAGATTCCCTCTCTTACTCCTCCCAGATCTCTTCCCCCCGGGATATGGATCTCCAGAGGAAGGGTCTACTGAACCCGACTCCCCTGTGGAGGATTTAACCTTTGGGGAAACTATCAATAAGATGAAGGAACACTTAAGTGGGAATCCTCAGATGTGACTGAGGTGCAGAAGAGGTTTTATGACCTGATGCAATGGACTCCCCCAGTCCTTCAATTATCCCTCCTATTCAGCCGGTATTCCTGGATGCCTTTGCTTCTGCTTCCATCAACCCAGACTCCCAACCACCAGCCCCTCAGAGAGCAAATGGATTCTGCAAAGTCCCTGAGACAGAAACATTTCTGATAAAATGCTCTCCTGCTATCTCCATCTCTACTGATAGGGCTTCTAAGCTCCTTCCTTCCACTACCATCCTCCCAGCTGACAAAGGACATCAAGAGTATGGAGAGGTTGGGAAAGAAAATTTTACACCTCTGCTGCCCTGTCATTCCGAGCCACCAAGTACCAAACTGACATCACCAAATACTCCCTAGCACTGCTAGACAAAGCCACTAAGGAATTGGCTGACATTCCAGATTGTGCAGCCATATCTTCCCTGACCTCCCTGCTAGCCCTCACCTCTCGGGTGAATAGACACTCTTTGAGATGCAGTTATGATGCAGCGTCTCAGCTAGGTCAGCTGCATCACTTTCTGCTCTAAGATGAGACTTCAGGGCCAAACCTATTGATGCTCCTTTGGAACACACTGCCCTGTTTGGTGTAAAGTGGCTGACCTGTTTAAGTCCTTGCAACAAAAAGGAAAATAATTAGAGGACTTAAAACATCTAGTCTCACCCATCCCCAAGTTCCATAGGAACTACCCAGCTAAGACTCTGTTAATCAGGAAAGCCTCCTGGCCTACAGCTCTCCCCAGGTCTAGAAAACCCCCCTAGAAGACAGCCCCCTTCAGCCAAAAGCCTTCCTTTCCATATAGGGCAGGTAGTGTCTGACGGCCTGCCAAGCTTTCAAACTCCCTCCCTTCCCCTGTTTGCCCATCTCTCACTGTCTGCTTGTGTGGTCCCTCATTACCTCAGACAAGTATGTTCTATCCATAATACAGAATGGTTACTTTATGTCCTGGACCCCCCCCCCCCACCCACCAAGACTGGGCATACCCCAGCCACCCACCAGGCAATTACCCCCCCCCCCCCACGACTGGTTCTACAAAGCCTACTGATACAGGGTACCATACAACTAGTGCCTACACAATCAAAAAGAAAATTATTCTACTCCAGAATCTTTTTGATATCCAGAAAGGACAGCCCATGGAGGCCTATTTTAGACCTTTCTCTCCTCAACCCCTTCTTAAAAGTTCCTACCTTCAGGATGTTCACTCTCCCTACCCTCTCTCCCCTCATCCTTCCTCAGGAATTCATGGCAAACGTGGACAATAAAGGATGTCTACCTTCACATACCTGTAAAGCCCACTTTCAGGAAATACCTCAGATTTCTGGCAGTCCCATCCCATTTTCAGTTCTGTGCCTTGCCATTTGGGCTTTCTACTGCTCCCAGGGTATTTACAAAATGTCTGGCTCCAGTTATCGCCTGCTTCAGGACAAAGGGGATCCAGATATTCCCCTACCTAGACAACCTCCTCATTCAGGCAAAAGACCAAAAGACTGTTAGTCTCCAAACTCAGACCCTTCTGTGCCTGCTGCAGTCTCTAGGATTTCTAATAAACTTGCCAAAGTCCCACCTGGAGCCCACACAGGACGTTAATCTTCCTGGTGTTCAAAATCCGTACAGACATTATGAAGGCCTTCCTAACTGCAGAAAAGGTGGTGTCTATGACGCATCACTTGCTCACTGCCCTTCGATCATCAGAACTGACAGCAAGGCAATTTCTGAGACTTCTGGGTTATATGGCAGCCACTATTCCCATGTTGCCCCTACCAAGAATGCACATGAGGAAACTAAAAAGGTATCTGTGGTTAGTGTGGACCCAGCACTCCCACCGTCTAGAGTTCAGGGTTTCCCTCCTTCCTTGTCTGAAACAATTGAGATGGTGGGTGGCTCAGGTGGCCCAGAACCCAGGCCTCCCTCTACAACCATCCACTCCCTCTCAGACTATGCACACCGATGCCTTGGATCTGGGCTGGGGAGCAACTCTGACAGAGGAAAATGCAGGGTTTGTGGAGAGACACACACTAGACCACAGAAATGTCAGAGAAATGAGGGCGATCCTTGCTCTACTAGCCTTCCAACCCTATCTAGAGCAGGGCCTCAAGATATTCATGGACAACACCTCAGTCCTGTGGTATCTCAGCAAACTGGTAGGGTTGAAGGCTTGCTTTCTATGCAGACTAGCTCTGCAGGTGTGGGAACTGGCCACCTCACAGGGAATTACCTACAGGCAGCTTGTAGTGCCATCCCTGCACCACTTCCAGGCAGACTACCTAAGCAGAACTATTTCAGACCATGAATGCATGCTGAAAAGGGATGTTTTCCTACGTCTGGTCCACGGGTGGGATACACCACAAATAGACCTGTTCACCTCCTCCATAAACAGGCAACTTCCTGGTTACTGCACTAGGACACACGACCCCAAGCACTGGCAAACAGATGCCTTCTCGATAATCTGGAAGGTGAAATTTCTGTATGCATTCCCCACCCTTCCCCTTTATACAGAAGGTGCTGCCGAAAATTCAGCAGGACTTGCCAAAAGTCTTGCTGGTGACTCCCTACTGGCCAAGACAACACTGGTTCCCGTGTCTCCATTTGTCCAAGGGCAATCAACACGTTACCCCCCCTCAGTAGACCTGCTGACACAGCACAAGGGGACTCGGATACACCCACAGTGGCAATCTCTGTATCTCACCCTGTGGCTTATTGGATTCTGATCCCCTTCAGACACCTGTACAATGAGGATTTGCTCAATGTCCTGCAGGAAGCCAGGAAGCATAACACCAGAAAATCCCATCAGTGGAAAAGGTTTTCTGTTTGATGTCACAAAAGACAGTTGGACCAACTGGAAAGTGATTTTCCTCTCATCCTGTCTTACTTGTGTGAACTAATGCTGACAGGGCTGTCATACTTGTCTCTGAAAGCACATTTGTCTATCATTGCCTGCCTTCCTATGGATCCTCCCCTTGCATCCTCCCCTTGCATCCAGACTCCTTGTTAAACTGTTCCTCAAAGGGGTACTACACTTAAGATCACCCAGGAAACAGTCTCCCAACCCCTCCCCAGATCTTAACTTTGTATTAGAAAAACTCACCCCCCTCCCTTTGAGCCAACAGACAAAGCTCCCATAAAATTTTACACATGGAAAACCATTTTATTGGTAGCTCTCACCTCGGCTAGAACGGTCTCAGAATTGCAAGCCCTTATGGCTACACCACCATTTTTAGTCTTCCACCTGGGCAGGGTGACTGTCAAGACTAACCAGTCATTCACTCCCAGAGTAGTGAATGACGTATTCTTGAACCAGGCCATCCACTTGCCTACCTTCTTCCTCAGTCCACAGGGGCATAGTGAGAGAGTAGTCCATTCCCTAGACCTCCACAGATAACTTTGGTTTTATCTACATAAAATCAAACCCTTTAGTAAATCAGACCAACTGTTTGTCTCCTTCCACCCCAGAGCCCTGGGAAAAGCTGTGAGCAAACGGACCATTTCGCCCTGGATCTCCAGGGCCATCTCCTTCTGCTACCTACACCATGGAATGTCAAAGCCCACTCCATCAGAGCAGTGCCTTCTTCTGGAGCCTTCTTTAAGGGACTAGAAACTAACTCCATACTTGAGGTAGCTAGTTGGTTTTCAGTGCACATCTTCACCAAACATTACAAACTGGACCATATCTCCAGGGCAGGATTTGCCAGGGCTATCCTACACTGATTCCTGGAAACATCTAGGCCACCTCCCAGTCCTCACTGATCTTTGGCACTCGCCCACATATAGAATACTGCAACATTGGAATAGAAGAACACAGGAAAGTTGTGTAAAGACTTACCATAACCATAGATGTCCTTCTCTTCCATGTTGCAGTATTCCTTCCCTTCCACCTTCCCCTGTTGCTGGACTGCGCTTGCTCTCCTGGGTGACACTGGACAGACTATGCCTTACAGGGCTGGCTCCATTTGGGGCCTTTTTTATGTTCTGAGAGCTAGTACTTGTAGACGTCACTTTTATGGCCCACGGTCCTGCCATGTCAGACGTCTGACGCATCTAGAGGGTCTGAAAATCTTTAGAAACATGGCCAGACAAACTGGAGAGGAAGAAGGGTAAACCCACATGTAGAATACTGCAACACGGAAGAGAAGGACATGTATGGTTATGATAAGTTTTTAACACAACTTTCCATTTCTAAAATTAGGTGATGTCAGCTAAGAAGGGCAAATGCCGTTGTGGGTGTCAGATACCGCATAAGGATACCCATGACCATTGCATTTCTTGTCTTGGGAAGGAACACGATCATACCACTTGTTCCATTTGCCAATCCTTTGTACCAAAGACCCCCCGCAGCCATCTGACCGCACTAAATTTATGTTTAGAGAACCAACCTCTCATAGAGCTTGTGCTTAGAATGGACCCTAAATCGGCTGCTCCAACTGAACCACTGCGGAAAAAATCCAAGGTTTCTAGGCTTGCTTCCGTTAACTGTCCACCATCGGACATCCCAACAGCTGCCGATTTAGGAGTTTTGGGACGTCTGACAGACCCGACTACTTCGGCTCCCACCGAGGAGGCTGCTTCAGAAGTTACAGCCTGCACGTCCACGGAGATAGCTCCGACGTCCGTTCCTACCAACGTCTGGGGGGAACCAGTAACAGTCTGATGACCTTCAGACTCCTATTCCTGAGACTCAGGCTTCTGAGTCTAGGCCTTCTCACAAACCAACACCTACTAAACGAAAACTGAAATCTAAACATTTGACTCCTACCCCTGGAGGAGTCCCAGACTGGCATTCTTTCACTAACTCTCTGATGGAGGCCTGTATGGCCCTCAGGCCCCAGGCTGTACCCCCTCCACTATATTGTGCTCAGCCCTAGACCTGCCTCTGCCATTTCTCTCCCCTTGCAGACTACTCAAGAAGGAGATGAGAGACTAGAACCTTGCTATTATTTTGAAGAATCCATTTCTTGTGTCCCAGATTGCTTCCTCTTTAGAATATTATTCACCAGATGAGGAATCTATTGAAGGGGATTCTCCACCCGAGGGCATTACCTTTCGTGAAGCAGTAACTAAGATGAAAGAGTACATTAAATGGGACACTCCCCAAATGACTGACACCCAGAGGAAGTATTTTGAACTCCTTCAAGTGGAGTCTCCCTCCTCATCAGCCATCCCACCAGTCTTAATTGCCTGTCTGGATGCCTTTACCTCTGCATCCAAAAATCCAGACAGTCAACCACCAGCACCTAAAAGACCAGACAGGTTTTATAAGGTCCCTCTTGAGCAAAGGTTCCCCGACAGACCCTGCAGTTATTGCTGTCTCTCCAGATAAGCAATCCAGACTTGTTCCCTATGCATCTCTTTTGCCTACTGATACAGACAGCAGAAGCCTGGTAGGATTGGTAAAAGTGTGCACTTCTTCCACCCTGGCCTTCCGTGCTATAAATTACCAGACTCGCATGGTTAAGTATGCACTGGACCTTGTCTCACAAGCCACTAATCTCCTAGCTACCACTCCTGACTGTCCTAAATCAGATATAACATCAAAATTGTCCCTGGCTTCACAAGTAGCCAGACATTCAAATAGGTGCAGTTATGATGCTGCAGAGGCCTTTGCCTAATCAACAGCTTCTGTGTCAGTCCTTTGCTAATATTCTTGGCTGCATCTGAAATCTCTCCCCGAAGACTTTAAAACTAAGATTATGGGCGCCCCTTTAGACCATAACCTTCTGTTTGGAAAACAATCTGCTGAACTTTTTAAAAACCTGCAAGAGAAAAGCAAAGAACTACAGGACTTCAATCATTTGCTTGTGTCCCCTATTCCAAAGTTCTACAGGAACTACCCTGCTAAAACCTCATTTGTCAGGAGAAACTCCTTCCTCTGCCAACCCCCTTATCCACTAGGCACAGGAGGGGAACCAGAAGGCAAGCTTTCTCCAGACCTGTCACCTCTCAACCAAGTCCTAGACATGTCCTTTCAGGATAGAAATGCACCCAACAATGCGTGACTGCCTTGCCTATCTGCCCTTCTCAGCCCACCTATCCCACTGAAAAAAACATCACTTCAGACCAATGGATATTATTCAAAATGGATGTTCCTTTCCTGGAGAGAAAAGCCCATCCCAAGGCCTATTCCCTTCCCCCCAGAAACCAAACCCATCTGCTGCCATAACTTCTTCAAGACTTCCAAAAACTATGAACAGTAGAACCTGTTCCTCCAGGACAGAAAGGAAAAGGATTTTACTCGAGACTTTCTGGTCCCCAAAAAGGATGACCCTTGGAGACCTGTACTGGATCTCTTTCCTTTCTAGAAGTTCTTTCTTTCAAAATGCCCCCCCCCCCCCCAACTGTGCTCCCTCTTATCACAGACCAGGCCTTCATGGCCACTCTGGATCTAAAGGAAGCATACTTGCATATCCCCATAAAACCCTCCAACAGAAAATGTTTGTTTCTCTGGACCCTGCTCATTTTCAGTTTACAGCCTTGCCCTTTGATTTGTCTGCAGCACCAAGAGTATTCACAAAATGTCTAGTCTCAGTCATTGCTTACTGCAGGGACCCAAGGTATCCAACTCTACTTCTACTTAGATGACATTCTCCTCCTAGCAGAGGCAGAAACCAGTCTCTGCGACCAACTCAGGTTCACCACCACCCTACTCCAAAACCTGGGCGTCACCCTCAATATAAACAAATCCTCCTTGCTCCCTCAACAAAACAAAGTTTCTGAGCTGCAGAATCAGGACAGTTCTAATGCGGGCCTTTCTTCCACAGGAAAAGGTCCTGTCCCTCTCACTTTCGAAACCTTTTACTGGAATCCCAGATTTCTGCAAGACAATTACTGCAACTTCTGGGACTTGTGGCAGCCACCATTCCCATGATTCCCTTGGCAAGAATGCACATGCGGAAGTTCCAGTGGTACCTCAAGAACGTGTGGTCACAACACATACACTCTTTAGAGAAGCACATACCCTTCCTACACTGCCTCAAATCAGAGCTGAGGTGATGGATTCAACAAATCCTTCACAATCTGGGATTGCCTCTCCAAATTTCCTCCCCAAACCAGTTAATTTTCACAGCTGCATCAGACCTAGGGTGCGGAGCCACCTGCAAGAATTTCAGGGTTCAGGAAACTTGGAATCCTCCTCTTCAAAAGAGACTTACCACTGTCAGGGAAATTACTGCAGTTTTCCTAGCCCTGGAAGCTTTTCCCTCCCTCCGTCTGGATCCCCTTCTAATATTTACAGACAACACCACGGTCATGTGGTACCTCAACAAACAAGGAGGAACCAAAGCCTACCTCCTTTGCAGAATAACTCTCCAAATCTGGGACCTCACCTCCAGGCACAGCCTGTCCCTGCAAGCCTCATAACATCCCCTCTCATGGCAACAAATAGGCAGATGATATCAGCAGAGCATCTTCTCTACAGCACAAGTGGATGCTGAACAGGGGAAACCTTTCTAGACATTGCCCACCAGTGGGGCACTCAAGTGGATCTGTTTGCCTCTCTTCAGAACAGACAGTTGATCAATTTCTGCACCAAGGATCACTCCCCACTAGCCTGGAGAGTAGATGCCTTCAGCATTCCTTGGAAAGGACTGTTCCTTTATGCTTTCCTCCCTTCCCTCTAATACAAAAGGTCCTACTGAAAATCAGGAAGGACAAACCAAAAATCTTGTTGGTGACCCCCTACTGGCCAAGGCAGCACCGGTTCCCCTTACTTCATTCACTAGCCAAGGGTAAGCACCACAAGTTGCCCCACATGGACCTTCTCACACAATAAAAGGGAACTCTAATCCATACTCGCCTTCAGATGTTAGCACCAACACTCTAGGTGATAAATTGTAATGCCTTTTAGGCACCACTATTCAGAGGATGTGCTTACAGTCCTGAGGGAGGCCAGGAAACTTGCTACTAGAAAATCATGATTATCAAAATGGGAGAGATTCTCAAAATAGTGTCTACATAAGAACAGGGACCCCAGCCAGGCAGACCCTTCCCTAGTCCTTGCATGTGTGTGAGAACTCATTAAGGATGGCCTTTCATTATCCTCAGTGAAAGTACACCTTTCAGCCATATCTGCCTGCCTGCCTCTAGACCCCCATTACTATCAAGGATACTTTTTGTGAGAGGGGTCTTACACATCAGATCACCTAGAAAACCCATCCTGCCTCCCTAGAACCTAAACTGTCCTGGAAAAACTAACTTTATTAGTTATTCTGCATTTTGCTGCATAATTTTTCCTTGTAGAGGGTCTGCGAGCCTCAAGGATAATGTCTTTAACCCTTTGGGATAAATTTGGGTTAATTGATCTTATGTAATGTTCCAGGCAGTCAGCTGCAGAGTTTTCAGGTTTGGATGCAGGATGTTGTAATTGTTCTGTGTTAACAGCAGTGGAACCAGGGGTAGTGTCCATATTTGTTCCCGAGGCATGCTCCTTAGTAATGGGTACCAATGTTGCCTCGGCCAGTCTGGAGCTATCAGAATTATCCTTGGACGGTCCTCTTTGATTTTCAATAGCACCTTGTGCATCAAAGGAAGTGGTGGGAATGCATATGCTGTCAGGTTTTTCCAACTGAAGGATAGGGAGTCCACCTTCCCATTTGTAAGGACTGCAGATGCATTCCTATCGGACATCTACATTTATGGTAGGTACAAAACTGTACTTTCCTAATATATGACCGAAGACGCATTCTTTCGAATGCTTCTTGGTCAAACTTGAAAAGACAAAATGACGAAGCGGCATATAAGCAAATTCTTTCCCTGGGAAAGAAATCACTTGGCCGCGTCTGTTACTTTGCTGTTTTCGTCACTGTAGTGCGATCTTGGAGTTGGTATATTTAAATTGGGGGGTTGTGGGGGGCATACCCCCCCCTACTGTTACATTTTAAGTGGGTTTTGTTTTTTATTTGTAGCAGCACTTTTTTTCCCCTTGCTTTAGAGTTTGTAAGCTTTTGCTTACATGGGGTTGATAAATCATCATTCGCTTTTCTAAGCGTTCGATGATTTAATGTAGACCCCTGTTCAAGCGTATTTATCAGCCATTTCTGCTAATGTGTCTTTGGTTTTTTGACTTTCCAGACTTGAGATCTGTTTTTTGAAAGGGTATCCTTCATGTTTGACTCCTTAGAAAGCTAAGCCTGTCTTCTTGGGGCCTTTATTTTCTGGAAAAATTAACTCTGCCTTCTTTTGAACCTGCAGCTTCCTGTACTCTGCATTTCTGTCATTGGAAGACTGTGTTTTGTTGGTAGCTTTTCTGCCAGAGTCTCTGAACTCTAGACCCTTGTGGCAGTTCCGTTTTTCTCTTTCGTTTCTCTTCACGCCATTTCTTTTATACCCAAGGTGGTAAATTATTTGCCTCCATCAGTTCATTCATTTTCCTCCTTTTTTCCCTTCACTTTGGAATGTAGAAGATTCTGCATAACATTAGGCAGCTCAGACATTTGATAACTAAATATGTAACAAAATATAAACAACATTATTTTCTTTCAAGCTAAGAGTCTAGGTTTATCTGTTTCTAAGCAAACCATCTCCTCTTGGATTTCAAAGGCCATTTCTTTTTGTTCTTTTCAGGTAAGCAGATTTCTTTAGTTCATGCTTATTCTACCATAGGGTTGCCTGTTCTGTCTAGAATGTGCTGATGTCCTTCTTTTCCCATGTTGCAGTATTCTAGGTGTGGGATTTCCTGCTCTCGGGCAACTCGTACGTCGGCTTCTATACAAAAGCTTCAGCTTGGCTGTTGCAGTCTGTGTGGGATGTCGCACACATGGCCGTATAGCAGGGGTCTTAAATGTGATGTCTGCATGCACAGTCCTCAGAATTTTCAGCCGCAGACGACATTCACATCGTACGATGCCTTTTCACAGGCGTCTCATCTTAAAGATAAGTAACCCTTGGGTTTCTAATTTTCTTATGTTTGACGATTGTTGTTGCTAGCACTTGGTTGTTGTAGCCTTTAGCTGATGTTAGGGGAAAAAGGGGAAGTGCCAGTGCGGGTGCCAGATACCCCATAAAGACACCCATGACAAGTGTGTGTTTTGCCTGGGCCGGGAACGCGATCACTCCTCCTGCGCTGTTTGTCAATCGTTTGTGTCCAAGACCTTGCACAGCCGTCTAGCCGCATTAAACCTCTACCTGGAGAACCAGCGCCTTAACCGGTTAGCCCTCAGGATGGATCCTGCATCATAGGCCGCACCTGAACCTTCGCACAAGAAGGCCAAGGTTCCTAGGCCACCTTCGCCTGCCGCTCCACTTCCTGACACACTGCCAACTGCCGAACTAGGGGTTGAGGTGCACTTGGCGGATCCGTAGACTCCAGCGAAGTCCCTTGAGGATGCTGTTTCGCAGCCGACAACCGGCACGTCCTCTGAGTTTATCCAGACAATCAATGGTCGTCTTTGTCGAGGGGGAACCAGTTTCGATGGTACCTCTGGCAGGGATCCAGACTTTGGATGTGCTGCTGTCCAAACCCGATGCCAGGTCACTCTGTACTTCCTCCCCTGCTAAAAAGAAGCAGAAAACTAAACATATCTCCAACTTTTCAGAAGTCACACCAGATTGGCAGACCTTCACTTCTTCTTTCTTGCAGGCCTTTGTGACCCTTAGGCCTTCAGCCTCAGCCACCTCCACCCTGCCTCTTCTGAGCCCTAGGCCTGCCTCTGCTTCTTCCCTCCCATCCATGACCCCATCAAGACAAAGAACATGATTCTTCTTTCTCATCCTCAGAAGAGCCTATTTGTTGAGTTTCCCAGATTGCCTCCCCCCAGGAATATTACTGTCCAGATGAAGAATCTGTGGAGGGGGATTCTCCCCCTGAGGACATTACTTTTGGTGAGACCATCACCAAGATGGATTACTTTAAATGTGATACTTCCCAAATGATTGAAACCCAAAAAGGGAGCTTTGAGCTGCTGCAAGTGGAATCACCCTCCCCTTCAGCAGTTCCCCCAGTTTTCCCTGCCTACTTGGATGCCTTCGGCGCTGCCTGTAAGGCCCATGACTCCCAGCTTCTGGCCCCTAAGCATCCTGACCACTTCTATAAAGTAGCAGAGGACCAAAATTTTTTGGTTATACCATCCTTGGCAAACCCAGCTGTTATTGCCACCACTTCAAATATGCAATCTAGACTGCTGACCTCTGCATCCCTACTACCCACTGACAAAGACAGCAAGTACATGGATAGGATGGGAAAGAAGGTATACACTTCAACTTTGGCTTTCAGAGCCATAAATTATCAAACCCACATTACTAAGTATGCATTAGACTTGGTCTCTCAAGCCTCCTCCATGCTGGCATCCTTGCCTGACAGTCCCATCAAGACGGACATTTCATCCAAACTTTCCTTGGCCCAACAGGTAGCCAGGCATTCCATCAGATGCAGCTACGATGCTGTAAAAGCATCCACCAGGTCTGCAGCATCTGATTCAGCCCTCACGAAGTACTCCTATCTAAGACTCCAGAACCTCCCTGAGGATATTGAGGCTAAGATCCTGGACACCCCTCTGGACCACAGTGTGCTTTTAAGCAAACAGTCTGTTGACCTTTTTAAAAATCTGCTAGAAAAAAACAAAACTCCAGGACATCAAGCACCTGCTGGTGTCACCCATCCCCAAGTTTTATAGGAACTACCCTGCGAAGGCCACCTTTGTGAGACGTACTCCACAGCCCTCCACCTCCTCTTCCAGGTCCCGGAGATGGTCTAGAAGACCTACCAACTCCAGATCCTCTGCTCCATGACATCGACCCAGACAGCCCTTTCAGGACAGAGGAGGCCCCAATAATGCGTGACTGCCTTAACCACCTCCCCCTCTCAGCCCGCCTTTCTCACTGTCTTCCCCTTTGGCAGTCCATCACTTCAGACCAGTGGGTCTTAAACATTATCCAAAAAGGGTACTTCCTATCCTGGAAGGAGATGCCATTCAGAAGAGGCATTCCTCACCTCCCCAAAAACCAGGCCCATCTCATACCACAAGTTCTGGCAGACCTTTTAAAGCTAGGCACCATAGAACCTGTCCCTCCATAACAGAAAGGAAAGGGGTTTTATTCCTGTCTCCTCTTGGTCCCCAAAAATGACGCCCCCTGGAGACCCATCTTAGACCTGTCCTTTCTAAATCTCCATCTTCAGGCACCCTTTTCAAAATGCTTTCCCCACCCTGCTCCCTCTCATTCCAGCCATGCCTTTCATGGCCACCCTGCATTTAAAGGAGGCCTACCTGTAAATACCCATCAAGAATTCCCGCAGACAATTCCTGCATTCCTCTGGACCTGCCTCTCATTTCCAGTTTACTGCCTTGCCCTTTGGTTTATCCACAGCCCCTCAAGTCTTACAGCCCCTCAAGTCTTAAAAAAGTGCCTAGCCTCAGCCATTGCCTTCTGCAGAACTCAGGGTGTACAGTTTTACCCTTATCTGGATGACATCCTGATTCTGGCAGAGTCCAGAGATGCTCTGTTGAAGCATCCACATTTCACCATGTCCCTTCTGCAGAAACTAGGATTCACAATCAACCTCCCCAGATCCTGTCAGATCCCAAGCCAGGACAAGATTTTCCTCTGCTTCAAAATCAGAGCAGACACAGTGAAGGCCTTTCTCCAGCAGGACAAGGTTTTTTCTTTGATTTCACGCTTCCAGGATGCTCTACTATCCCAAAAGGTGATGGCAAGACAATTTCTTCGTCTCCTGGGTTTAATGGCAGTGACCATTCCCATGCTACCACTGGCAAGAATGCACATGCGGAAGCTGCAGTGGTTTTTGAAAAACATCTGTTCCTAACACCTACATCCCCTAGAGCAGGCCATCCCCTCCTTCCCTGTCTGAAAACAGTAATCAACTGGTGGAATCCAGCAAGTGCAGTTGAACCCAGGGCTCCCACTACATCCCCTCACCCCATCCCAGGTTATGCATACAGATGCCTCAGATTCAGGTTGGGGAGCAACTCTGGCCACTTACAGGATTCAAGAAAAATGGCATCCCTCTCTTCAGGCCAAATACATCAAGGAAATGACAGCAGCTTTCTTAGCTGTAAAGACCTTCAACCCCCTTCTGGTTCCAGGGGTGCTCCAGATGGTCACAGATAGCACCATGGTGATGTGGTACCTCAACAAACAGGGAGGAACAAAGGCCTATCAGCTGTGCAGACTCTCCCTGCTGATATGGGCCTTAGCCTTTCTTCTCAACTTAGTCCTGCAGGCGGTCTACATCCCTTCACAGAACAACCAGCAAGCAGATCTCTTAAGCATGACCTCTTCGCCTAAGCATGAATGTATGCTGAACAGGGAGATGGTATTAGACATAGTCCACTGGTGGGGTGCTCCACAAATACACCTGTTTGCCTCCCCCCAGAGCAGGCAGCTGCAGAACATCTGCTCAAAAACCCACTCCCCTCTAGCATGGAGAGTGGACGCTTTCAGCATCTCTTGGGAGGGGAAGCTCCTTTATGCCTTCTCTCCCATTTCCACTGATTCAGAGAAGTCCTCCTGAAAATTCAGGACGACCAACCAAAAATCTTGTTAGTGACTCCCTACTGGCCAAGGCAGCACTGGTTTCCCCTACTTCACAAACTAGCCAAGGGCAGTCACTTCAAGTTACCCTACAAGGTGGACCTGCTGACACAAGATAAAGGATCTCTACTACACCCACACGTACAGATGTCTCTGTAGGTGATAAATGTTTTATCCCTTTCAGACACCGCTACTCAAAGGACATGCTTTCAGTCCCTAGGGGAGGCAAGGAAACCTACCACCAGAAAGTCTTACCTGACTAAGTTGGAAGGATTTGCAAAATGGTGTCTGCAAAAGGGAAGGGACCCTAGCTCTGTGGAGGTTCCCCTGGTTCTAAATTACCTGTGTCAGTTGATAGAAAGTGAGCTTTTTTATTCTTCTGTAAAAGTGCACCTCTCTGCCATATCAGCCTGCCTGCCCCTGGGACCTCCCTTGCTTGCCAGGCTCGACTTAAAGCTTTTCCTTAAACGGGTCATGCACATGGTTTCACTTAGGAAACCTATCCCCCCTGCCTTGGGACCTTAACTGCATCTTAGAGGAATTAACCCAACATCCCTGTTAACCGGCTGGGCCTTCTTCCTTACAGATGTGTACATGGAAGACGGTCCTGTTGGTGGCCATCACTTCAGCCAGAAGACTGTCAGAATTGCAGGTTTTAATGGCCTGTTCCCCCTACACAGTCTTTCACAAAGACAGTGTGTCCCTGCAAACCAACCCCTCCTTTATGCCTAACGTGGTCAGTGACCTCTTTTAACTAATCCATTCATCTACCCACCTTTTTCCCCTCACCCACTAACAAAAGGGAGAGGATACTGCACTCCTTGGACGTGCACAAACCACTTAGATTTTATCTGAACAATACCAAGACCATCAGAAAGACTAACCAGCTCTTTGTCTCCTTCCACCCTATTTGCTTCTGCTACACCCACCATGGAAAGGAACCCTCAGGGGGAATCAAGGCCCATTCCACTAGAGCTATGACCACCTCAAGGGCCTTCACGAAGGGGTTAGACACAGCATCCATTTTGGAAGCAGCCACTTTGGGCCACAATTCACACCTTCATCAAGCACTACAAGTTGGACCAAGTTTCCAGAGTTAGGACAGGATTCACCAGGGCAGTCCTGCAGGGTCTTGCTGTACCCTCTTCATCTACCACCACCCTTTCATCTGCATAAGCTGTGGTATGCTTCCACACCTAGAATATTGCAACATGGGAACAGGACATAGAATAGTTGTGCACAATCTTACCATAACCATATATGTCCTTCTCTTCATGTTGCAGTATTCCTTCCTGCCCAACAGTCCCCCCAGGTCCTATTCCTTACCTCTACTATCTACATTACAGTAGGACTCGTCGCACACCTAGAAACAACTGGCATTCCTTCTGTTGGGCCTTATTCTCTGTCCACTGGTTTTCAAGTTCTGAGGATTGTGCATGCAGATGTCACATTTAAGGCCTCTGGTTTATGGCCCTACGTGTGATGGTCCCATGCGCACTGCAACAGCCAAGCTGAAGCTTTTGTATAGAAAACGACGAGGGCAGGAAGTCCCACACCTAGAATACTGCAAAATGGAAGAAACGGACATCTATGGCTATGGTAAGATTTTACACAACTACTCTGTCTCAAAGGATCAGACCAGAAACCAACACAGTCCTCTGAGGAGTTCGACAACCTACCATCTGATGCTCTAAGAAACATGGCATGCAAAAGGAGGAGCTTAGATTCCCCAGCAGAATAGGTTAATTCGGAGAGGGACCCTGAGCATGTTCTCAGTCACTCCCAGTAGACGTTGCCTTGGGTGAAGTCCTACAGTTCTCCTGCAAAAGTGTAACCAGAAAACCAGACATTACTAATTTGCCTAAAGGTAGACTACAGGGTGAAGGGTTTTCTAATAGATTTCATTGTGTCTTCTGCTATCAAGAAAGAGTTGATGGGGGGATATGGCCACAGTTCATTCATCCAGCATGGAGTCTCTGGCAATCAACCAGTTTAAGAAAGCGGGTATATGCTTCTTCTAACTTTTGCTGTTAGAGCCCTGAAGGACTTTTCAAGAGGCAAATCTTCATATCAGTATCTTGGAGATGAGGACAGTTCTGATGTTGCAGGAGCTTCAAGAGTAACTTCTCTGGATGTGATGTCCATTCAGACCAAAAACAATAAGCTGATATAATAAAGCAAGGGAGAACCAGGTCCTCCTCTTTTTTTTTTTTTGTGAAGCAGCAAGTGTTGCAGTAGGTGTTGAATAGGCACCAACTTCTGGTAATGTGTATTGCTGGGAAATCAGCTGCATTGCAAACATGCACACGAGCACTATAGTGATCCTTACAATAGGTCTTTTCAATCCAACAATGATCATTTTGCATGCATCAACTCAAGTGTAGCAACTACTTTTTCCTTGATTCCCTAAGATGAGCAGTCACCAGGGGCTGATCTAATTAAGAAGTTCCATTTTGGGATCCTTTGTGCTTACCTGGCTGTACCCCGATACCCATGTTTTTGCAGAAGTCCCTTCAATGCAGGGCAACCGTTATCCTCATTGCCCCATTTTGGCCCAGACAGTTTGAGGCAAGGCTTTAACAGAGAAAAGAATCTCCCAGGTTTCTGAAGCCACTCCTGGGTCTCCTGTCTCGCCCAACTGGGAAGCCTCACCTGGATCTTCAGAACCTGAAACTGACACCTTGATCTGATATTTTCATTTGTCCTACTGTTAGGTTCAGGTATGACGCTTGATTTTGACTTGGCCACTTCTACTGGATCATCAGATCTTATAATTCAGCTCCTCCCTTTGCCCATAATGCCTCACTAACATACCTCAGATCTGTTTTGCCACCATTAGGTATCAGCGTGAATTCCTTGGCACTTGAGAATTATCTTTCTCCTGGTCGTGAGTTAGTTAAACATTTTCCTTTTACCTTTTTTTTCTCCCTGCCATAGTCTGTAAGTTGATCACTGTTCCTAGTTAGTTTATTGGTACTTTTTCAGTACCATTCCTGGCGTCTCTGTACTCTTCTGAGTACTTCTACGATTGTTGGTAGTTTTTCTTTTCCATTGTTTTTTCCGTTGTGGTGGGGGGGGGTCTTTATAGTCCTTTAAAGTAGGCATCCTATTTAACTTGGCGAGGTTGGTTATTGCTGCTGTACATTTTTGTGTGTTTTTGTAGCGTTTACTGATACATTGGGCAAACCTGAGTTCAAAAAACGCATTTCCTGTGGGCACAAGCTTCCCAACTCGGATGTCCACAGGGAATGCTTATACTGTCAGGGTCCTGAGCACCCTATAGTGGGCTGTGCTGTCCGCTTGGGATTTAACACCAGAGCTTTAACAGATCGCCGAAATAAACTAGTTTTATGAAGTCTTCTGCCTTCTCTGCTTGCTGGGGCTCAAACCCCCATCTAAAAAGTCAGAAAAGCAAGTTTGATACATTGCCTAAAGATAAGGAGTCCCGAAAAAAGGTCTCCAGATAGATCTTTAGTGGGGGCTCCGTTGAAGGAGTCAAAGATCTATCAGATCAAGGTGTCAAATCTGACTGTTTAAAAGCCAAGGTCCCCTCAGATCAGATTTCTGCCACTTCTGTTGATTACATTTCATCCAGGCTTCCTTCTCCTTTCCTTAGAAGGTTTGCCTCGAGGACTCGCTCTAGGCTGCCTTCCACTGCATCTTCTCGTAGATCCTCCAGGAGTGTTTCCGAAGTGGATGTGGACAGGATAAAGAAGTTCCTCAGCACTCCGGTACAGACTGGGCTTCTCCAGGCTCTGATCCCAACAAGGCCTGTGAGACCTCTACCTCTCCTCTAGTTTCTCCATCTTCTGTATGACCTTCGGTTTGATGGCCTTTGGATCTGAGATCCCTGGGGGTGTCTACTTCAGATCCAAAGACTATTTGGTGGTCAACTTTAGTGGTTCCCTTGAGTTGACAGGCACGGTGTATCTCGGAACTGGAGTACTCTGAGCTGAAAACTCTGTGCTGGTTCTGGGGGGGGTTGAAGTGGTCTCTGAAAATTTCAGAACAGTCTTGTACCCTTAGCCTCTGCACTGTATAAGTCTGGTGGATTGCAGGAGTCAATGACTTGAAATATTTGGCTTTGGAGCCATCAACTTCTGTTTCCTCTAGGCATTCTGCCTTTGAGGTTGTGGAGTGGGATGTTATTTGTGTTTCACTGTTGCAGTCATCACATTTGGGTTATCTGCTGGCAGGTTGCCCTCAGTCGGCCTGATTAACAAAGTCTTGGGTCCTACGTCAGTTGCTGTCCCTTCTTCCATGACGTCAGGTCGTCCGGGGTATAAAACATGCAGTCGACGCCATTACATCAGTCTTTCTTGCTGCGCGGTGCCCAAAGCAGAAGCAGTTCGCAAGTGCCGGTCGGCCGACTCCTGAAATTTTCGTTTTCGAGTTTCAGAACCGAAGTCTTCAACTAAAAGCTAAGTACCCCATTGGGGAAACTTTTTCTTGCCCCTTAATGATGTCAGTAAAAGTTATAACTGCATTACTTGTGGGAAGCAAATACCACATAAGGATTTTCATTCGTACTGTATTCCTTGCCTAGGCCCTGACCACAGCGTGCCTTGCTGTCGGTTTTGTGCTGAATTTAATCAACGTACTATTAAACGTCTGTATATTTTTGCTTTTAAATATTTTGGCTCAAGATTTAATTACCCAGAAATGTCTGTTAGCAATCAGACTACCGGAATACCTAAAAAAATGCAAAGAAAGAGACCGTTGAGGTCCAAAACTGACCACGCTTCTCCTAAGCCAGTCGCCAGTTCGCTGGTACTCATTGAGGCACTTTCACAGCTCCTGATACCTGCTACTTCTGATTCGCAGGCCTCTACTGAGACCCATTTGGAGTCCGGTATGCCGCTAGATGCTTCAATTATTGAACCCTTGGTTGGCTCTACCTTAGATGGGTCCGGATCCGCAGTGCAGGCACCGGCTTCTGAGGGTGTTTTCAGCCCTACAGATTTGTATATTAGACAGACGCCATCTTCAAAACTAAGGCCAAAATCTTAATCTATGTCTAAAAAACTGACGCCTGGGCCACATGTGCAGGCCCCCATGCCTAAAAAACAAATGATCAAAATGGCTGATGATTCCATTCCTTCTGAGGATTTTTCTTTTGGGGAAACTTTACATACCTTAAGGGAACTTTTCCACTGGGGAAAGCCAGGATTTCTCTGAATCTAAAAAGAGACTTGGGGATGATCTTCTTTTTCCTCAGCCTAGGCCTTTGGCTGTACTTTCCTGTTCTAGACATTGTTGATGTTTTTTTTCAGAATCTAGTATGGTTCCTGATTCTCTGTCTCCGGCTCCTTGTAAGCCACACAGATACTAGAGGGTTCCTGATTTCCACAAATTTCTTTTCAGAATTCCTATTGTGATCCGGAAACCATTTCTCAGGGTCCTGAGGGAATTAAGGCCTCTGCTGCTAAAAATCTTGCCCCTTCTGATAGAGATTCCAGGGCGCTGGATAGGTGGGGCAAGAAGGTTTACACTTCTGCAACTTTGGCTATCAGGGCTTTAAACTGTCAATTTCATATGCTTAAATATCAACAGCATATCATGGGACTACTTAAATAGAAAATAATGTTAATCTGACTGTGTGGAAAATAAAGATTTGCAGGATTTATTACATCCAGCTGAACAAGTTGGAAAACATACTTTGCAATGTGGTCCTGATTCCTTGAAGGCCTATTGCAGGGCTGCTGAACTGGATCTATGCTAAGAAGGCATGCTTGGCTCAAAGAGAAAACTCTGCCTGACCATGTTAAAGCAAAATTGTTGGATGCTCCTTTACAACAGGGCTGTCTCTTTGGTAATAAGGCTGAAGAAGTGTTAAAAAAGATGGAAGATAAAGCTAAATCTATGCAAACTGTGAAAGATTTCTTACAAGTGCAACCTCCAAGATTTAGTAGGCACTGGCCTGCTAAGAACTGTTCCTTTCCAGTCCCTTCGAGAGCCGCTCAAGTCAAATCCAGACATTCCAAAGGCTCCAGGTTTCAGTTACAAGGAACTTTTAGAACAAAACAATGGGGTGCCTTCACCTCCAAATCTGGAAACAAGGCACCTCCCTATGGTAAACCGTCTCAATGACTTCCCTCTGCAATCACCAAGCACTTACCTTTTAGCCGCCCCTTTGGGGGGAAAACTGGCACTTCATGCACAAAACTGGCAACTTATTACCCAGGACAAATAGGTTTTAAATATAGTATCCCAGGGATACAGATTTCATTTGCCCACGTTGCCAATCCCAAATGGATGGCCAGATCTGCCCCCAAATCAGTGGGCAGAGGCCCAGAAACAAGTTCTGTCCCTCATGAACATGGGGGCTATCCAACCAGTACCTGAAGAGGAACAGGGACAAGGTTTCTATTCAAGACTTTTCCTGGTACCCAGAAAAGACAAATCATGGCTTCCAATTCTGGACTTATCCACTCTAAACACATTTCTGAACATTCCAAAATTCAAGATGCTGACTCAACAGCTACTACCTATGCTAGGCAAAGATGCCTGGTTGGTAACTCTAGACTTAAGAGGCTTACCTGCATATCCCAATCAGGGAATCTTGCAGAAGATACCTCCGCTTCAAAGCTTGCTACTTGCATTACCAGTTCTCTGCACTGCCCTTTGGCTTATCTACTGCACCCAGGGTCTTCACAAAGTGCCTGGCTCCAGTGTTTGCATTTTGCAGGCAAAGAAATATTCAAATATATCCATATCTGGACGATTGTCTAATTCAGGCAGAAAACAAGGACATTCTTCTAAAGCATTTGGCGTTTGTAAAAATGGTCCTAACTTGTCTAGGGTACGCCATAAACGAAAAGGAATCACAACTGGTACCCTCTCAAAAAAATTACATTCCTGCGTGCAAACTTGAATACAACTGCCCAGATGACTTAGCTTACACCAGAAAAGCAAATTCAATTGGTGACTTACTTCAAACAGGTGGCCACAAAAACCCTGCTATCTACAAGACAAATTCTGCAAGCCTTGGGGTTCATGGCCTCATGCATTCTTCTAATTCCATATGCAAGACTGCATATGAGGAAATTTCAGTGGTACTTAAAAAGTTTATGGAGCCAACATTGTCTCAGCCTGGAAACAATGATTCCTGTTGTACCTTGCTTGGAGCTAGAGTTCCTATGGTGGGCAGAAGCCTGCCACCAAAACATGGGACTACCTGCCGCCCAAACCCTAACTACAGACGCATCAGACTATGCTTGGGAGGCTCATCTGGCAGGAAAGTGCATTCAGGGAAAATGGAGCCAAAATCAAATGCACCTACATATCAATCAGAAAGAGATGCTAGCTGTACAGAATGCAGTGACAGCCTTCAAGGACTACTTTCATCCAGGACAACTAATGGTAAAGACAGACAACACAACTACAAGCAACTTAATTCAAAACATCAGAAACCAGATTTTCGGGGTAATTTTTTCCACAAAAAGTTGTTTCAGAAACTGACTTTCATTAGAAAAAATATCACCACCACTCAAACATTCTCCTGAGAATCTGGTTTCTGATGTTTTGAATGAAGTTACTTCATTTAGATACAGTAAATATCCTCCCATTCTTAAATTTGGTTACATTCCCAAGTCTTCGGTTCCTGCTGATGACCTCACCAGATTTCACCTTCCCATTTCTCTAGATGCAGAACCCATTAGGAACATTTTGTCTTAAGAATTGGGATATTATTAAGAGTAGCCATTAATTGTCCAGGGTATTGGGTGACACCCCTAGTTTTAGTTACAAGAGAACTAGGTCTTTGAAGAATCTTTTTGAAAAAACGTCCCCTTCTCTTCTTAGTTGCCCTCTTCAAATGACAGGGATGTACAAATGTGGCAAATGTGTTTGCTGCCCTTTTATTGCTTTGGGTGCTAGTTTCCAACTTCCCAATCCCAAGTTTCTGATACAGTTTAGTGATTCTTTTGATTGTAATAGCACTAACATTTCTACATGGTAGTGTGTGATGAATACTCTGCCTTCTATGTATGGAAAACTATTAGAAAACTTAGTGATCGCATTAAGGAACACCATCAGGCTATAAGGAAAGGTGACTGGAAAAATTATTTGGCTAGACAGACACTTTCTAGCTCCCAATGCAGCAAATTTTTGTTCCTAGTACTTGATTGTGTCATTACCTTATGGAGACTGCAATCCTTTACTTGAAGTTAAAGAGCTTAGATGGCAGATTAGACTTCAGGCTGACACGCCCCCTGGCCTTAATGGGAATCGTAATGTGAGAAGCATTCTCAAATGGATCAGATAGGAGTGGTAGTTCCTTCTACTAGTACAATTTTCTGGAACTCTAGAATTTTAGAATGTTGTTTCACATCGAGTGTATGTTTGAATTATCCATTGTATAATTCTGTTGAAGTTAGATTAGTGAACACTGCATTAGCGGACGAAAGGGCTTAATTTATGTTGTGATACTTTTCGCTGTCATGGATTTTTGCTGCAACAGGTTTACAAGGATTTATTAAATATTCTACACTGAAGATTCGTTTCCAGTTCTTCCTGACTCAATTGGTACTATAGTTTTGTTGTTTGTTTTTTTTTT
>NC_056751.1:810795870-810797021 GCF_019279795.1 Protopterus annectens | reverse complement strand
TGGGACCCCCAATCAAGAAAAAACTTGTCGACTTCAGTTTTGATTGCTCTAAAAACTGCTCCATTCCATTTCGAATGGGTCTATGAAGTTGATCTCCCAATCGGTCTTTGGCTATGCAGGGGGGGGGGGGGGGGGGTTTTTTTTTTTTTTTTTTTTGAAGAGGAAAAGATGTTTTTCTGTTTTTCAAAAGACCCTTCTGTAGGAAGTAGCAAGGTGGTAAAATGTTATGTTTTAAGAAATCCCAGGGTCCTTTTCAGGATTCATGTGGAGATGGGTTCCCCCTTTGCCTTGAGGAAATTCAAATGGAAGGCTCCACCCACATGGCAGTGGTGGTCTGCAGAGCCAGGACTTTAGGGTTTTCTTATACAGGTCCTATCAGTGCTCCTGAAATGAGGCCTGAATGTTCCTCTCTGGAAGAATTTTGATTTAGTTTTCTCTCCACCAGAGTGTCAGTAATGACTTGTAGTTGCAGAGGATTGTATCTAGAGGTTACATCATAACATTTTCCCTGCCCCTTCCAAATTCTTGAAGAAAATCTCTGTCCTTCTATTCACTGTTGTAGTATTCTTTACATATGGGTTGTGTTCCGCCCAACAACCCGACATCCAGGCTGTGTACCAAGGCTTAGGGCCACTGGGTGTACTTGGGACGTTAAACGCAGGCACACAGACATCTATTGTAAAAGGGATGTCTGAACGTACCATCATCAGAACTTTCGCCGCCATTCAGAAAGGTTGATTCGTATGTTCAGTCTGCTGTTTGATCCCGTTGGTTCATCTTCCAGCTTCAGATAAGTACCCCATAGGTGTTTTAATATATTGCTACTGCCTTTTGTTTTGGTAGTGTCATCCAAGGAAGGCAAATGTAGGTGTGGAAGGCAAATTCCACACAAGGATAGCCACGAGCTGCGCTTGTTTTGCTTAGGGCCTGCTTATGACCACCTGTCCTGTTCTTTTTATCACGCCTTCATTCCCAAAACTTTGAGCAGTATTATGTCTGCTTTATGTTTATACTTAGAAAACCAAAGACTCAAACGTCTGGCTAGGGATGCTATGGAGGGTTCTGTGAGTACTTCTGAGCCATCTGTAAAGAGAAAGGTTAGCAAGGCTAGACCTGAATCCTCTTTAGCTGTGCCTGCTCCCTCCAGTGTA
>NC_056751.1:810743370-810788370 GCF_019279795.1 Protopterus annectens | reverse complement strand
TGCAAAATATTTTAAATATTTCTCCCCCTCCTGAAAACAATTTCAGGGTATTCACCAAACAGGGCCTCCATAACAGGATCACTTTTCAAAACAATCCATTTCTTATTGACTATATCCTGTATAGAATAACTATCACTGGAATAAGTAGTCACAAAAGGGCAGGAAAATCTCTCTCCCAATCCAGACCCAATGGGTACCCCTTCAACACCATGAACAAGGGTCCCAGCAGGAACAATCGACTTCCCATCCATGTCCACACTAAGCAGAGATACCACCGGGCTCAAAGCACTTTCCCCCATATTATTTAAAATGGTTTTATAAATCCCTTTGAAACGTTAGTAGACCATGTCCTTCCTAATGTTATTAATCAAATACTTAGGATAAGCCCTGTCTGTAAACATTTGACACAGTCACATTCCTCTATAAAGTCCACATCACTAGAAACCATAAAGGTCGCCCTCACCAACTGCCCTTTAATAAATAGTACCATGTTTGACATGCATAGGATGGTTACTATTGAAATGCAGTATACTATTTGAATATGTTGGTTTTCTATATATTTTTGATTTCAAAAAACCTTCCTCAATTTTAACCATTAACACATCCAAATACGATACTTTAAACAAATCAAAACTATAAGTGAACTTCAGAAATGTGGTACTCGTTAATATAAATAATAAATTCTATTATACTTTCCACAGTTCCCTTCCATGCAATGAATAAATCATCCAGTTATCTCGGGTATAATATAATATTAGTAAAATAAGGGGAAGGGAAACAAAAAATGTTTTTTCCCACCATGCCATGACTATATTCGCAAAAAAGGGGCCACAAGGGGAACCCATTGCTACCCCTAAAAGCTGCTTAAAAAAATGCCCCTCAAAGTAGATGTAATTATTCCGTAACACCATATCCTTCAATTGGGTATAGGTATTTTTACTGTCCTGAGGCACCCCAAATTCTTCATACAGAAAATCAGAGAACCAAGTGAGATGAACATCCTGGGGGATACAGCTATAAAGCTTCTTAACATCAATAGCAACAAAGATGATATCTTGGTTAACCATATCCAAGCTGTTACACTTCTCCAAGAAGTGCCAAGAATCCCGGCAAAGATGTGGAATATTCATGTTTTTCTCTTTCACTTTATGGTCCAAGTACTTGGACCAGGAAGAGTCAACAGTGGATCTAAGCAGGGGGTTGACCAAGTCCTTATGGATCTTGGGAATCCCAAAGATCCCAGGAATTTTAGGAACATCCGTAGACCTATAATTATACTCATCATTCTCTATCTGGTCCTGGGTTAACTTATCCATAAGGTCAGTATCAATTTTACGATAAGCAATGTTAACCTCATACAAAGAGACTTCAGTATAAGTATTGCTATATAGTAAATCAAACATTTTTTGCACATAGTCAGCCCTGGACATAACCACCCCTACCCCCTTATCTGGTTGCATGACTCTGAAGTTCTCACTTTATTCATTCAAAAGACCCTTTTCCACTTCAGTAATATTGCCATCGACAACATTTTTACCCAGAAAATGCCGGAAATCTGTTCCACACATTTTTTTCAAATGCTTTAATAGCAAAGTGCAATTCAGGGTTGAAACTACTAGGCATAAACATTGACTGTTAGCATTAAAGCATCACCATCATTCCTATGCATGAATTTTAAATTACGTCTACGTGTATAAAATTTAAGCTCACATACAAGCTCACCAATGTCAGTTTTCCTACTCGGTACATAATTAAAATCTTTACAAAACAGGTCAGCATGTTGCATTGTCATACATACATCAGTGTAATTATATACTTTAAAGTCTTTTTTAGAGTTTGTAATAACATTCAGTTTGTGAACAGCCACCTCCATCATCTCCTCGTTTTCAAATACTGGCCGACTGTCTGCCCTTGTTCTTTCCAGTTGCCACCCTGTGGAAACGGGCTCCACTGTTGCAGAGTCCAATTTCTGATCCGTTCCGAACGTCTCGGCCCATGCTCCTCTAAAGGGGCCTCCACCTCTGTTGCTGAAAGCACCAATTTCACCATTAATCTGCTGAGAAGGGCCTTGTTGCTTACCCTGCAGTGAGGGAGGCAGAGGGTAAGCAAATCCACCCTGATAAGCATGTCAGTCCCTTTCAAGCTTTTTGAATTTGAGGTTGGCAATGACCTTCGTAATACCATCCACTTGCTGGAAAACACGATCGTACTTCAGCTTGTTCTGTTCCCAAACATCCACCTGCCGAATCCTCGCATCTAGGACCCGAATCTCCTCCTGCAGCTTGTCCAAAGCCATGTTATCCTTGCACATCAGCTCGAGGAGTTTGCAGCCATGACTGTCAGAGAGCCAAAAGCTCTTGATGGTGTAGAGAATGTGGAATAATCTCATTGCCCCCTCAAGCCTTCTTAACTTCTCTGGATCTCAACGATGCATACCTGCATATCCCTATACACCACCTCTTCGGAAGATTTTTGCATTTGTGTGTGGGTTCTTTGCATTTCAAATTTACTGCCTTGCCCTTTGGTCTTTCTACTGCTCTAAGGGTATTCACAAAGTGCCTAACCCCAGCCATTGCATATTTAAGGCTGTAAGGACTTCAAGTCTTCCCATACTTAAATAATCTGTCATTTCTGGCTAACAGCCCAGACCTTTTAACCCAACATCGGAGCCTATCCATCCCTTTTTTGCAGACACTGGGTTTCACAGTAAATCCCAGAATCGTGTCTCACACCAAGTCAGGATGTTATATTCCTTGGGTGCAGGTTTCACACAGTCTTGATGAAGGCTTTTCGCCTTCTGGAAAAAGCAGCCTGTTTCTGGGCATTCATGGAAGCTCTTCTTCCGCTTCCTTCCATCATGACCAGGGAGTTTGAGACTGCTGGGGTTCATGGCGTCTACTATTCCCATGTTGCCCTTTGCAAAACTGCACATGACATTTCCAGTGGTTTCTAAAGACAGTTTGGTCCCAGCATGCTCATCCATTAGATGTTATGATCCCCCTTCTTTCCTGCCTGAAAGCAGACTAAGGTTGGTGGATGCTGCAACTCATCAGAATGCTGGCCTACCTCTTTAAGTTCCTCAACCAGCTCAGCAACTCTTTACAAATGTCTGTCAGACTTTGGTGGGGAGCAGTCTTTGCTTCCAAGAAAGTTCAGGGCCTTTGGTCCCCTTCTCAAAGGAAGGAACATGTCAACATTATGGAAGTGAGGGCCCCACTGTGTTAGCCTTACAGACATTTCATTCTCTGTTCTTGCTTGGACCCCTGAAGATTCTCACAGACAATACTATGGTCGATTGGTACATAAACAAGCGGGGGGGGGGGCACAAAATACCATCTCTTCTGTCATTTGGCCATCAAAGCTTGGGAATTGGCTGCCTTTATACAAGGTAACTCTGCATGTTGTGTACCTTCCCTCAGCTCAGAACCTGGTGGCAGATGCATTAAGCAGGTCCATGACACACATTCGAGTGGATGCCCCACATGGATGTGTTCCTAGAATCTAGTTCACCAGTGGGGTATTCCAGAGCTGGACCTATTTGCTTCTCCTGTGAACCACCAGATTCTTTGCTTTTGTGCCAGGACTCCTCATTCTCACGTGTGTAAGGTGGACGTCCTTTCTCATGGAAGGGGATATTTCTCTATGCATTCCCCCCTTCCCCTTAATTCATAAAGTCCTATTGAAAATTCAACAGAACAAACCCAAAATCTTGTTAGCGACTCCCTTTTGGCCAAGACAGCACTAGTTCCCTCTTCTGCAGTTAGCCAAGAGACATCACTACAAGTTACCTTACCGTCTGGTCCTCACTCATCCAGGGCAAAGGATCATTGATTCCACTCCCATTTGCTTACTCTACAGCTGACCCTGTGGGCGATTTGATTCCTTTCAGGCACCTATTCTCCAAGGACATGCTAAGGGTTTTGCAGGAGGCCAGGAAAACCCACTGCTAGAAGATCTTGTATTTCCAAGTGAAGAAGATTTTCCATTTGGTGCCAGAAAAGGAAAGTGGACCTTTTTGTTCGGACATTCTCTAGTGCTTTCCTACATGAGTTGCACAGCAGTGGTCTTGCTTACTTAGTCTATTGCTCTGCCTTGTCTGCCTGCTTGTCTTTGACCCCTCCTCTAGCTTCCAGGTTGGAAGTAGAGCCTTTTTTTAAAAGGCATCCTACACTTGAGATCCCCCAGGAATCCAATTCCTCCTCCCTGGGACCCCAGCTTCTTTCGGCTGTTTCCGTTGTGGGTTGCTACAGTGGTTCATCTGTTTCAGTTTCTTCCTGTCCTCTGCAACTTGCTGTCTCACACCAACCACCTGCATGTCCTCTGTCCCCACATCTAGAAACCTTATCTTAGGCCTTCCTCTTTTCCTTTTACATGGCAGCTCCATTCTTGGCATCCTTTTCCCAGTATACCCAGCATCCCTCCTCAGCACATGTCCACACCTGCTCAATCTCACCGCTCTGGCTTTGTCTTCAAACCACCCAGCCTGAGCTGACCCTCTAATATACTGATTCCTAATCCTGTCCATCCTTGTCACACCCAATGCAAATCTTAGCATCTTTAACTTTGCCACATCCAGGTGTGACTCCTGCCTTTTTGTCACTGCCACAGTTTCCAACCCATATAACATAGCTAGCTTCACTACCGTATTGTAGACCTTCCTTTTCACTCTTACTGATACCCGTCTGTTGCAGATCACTCCTGAAAGTCTTCTCCACCCACTCCACGCTGGCTGTACACTTTTTCACGTCTCTTCCACACTCACCATTACTCTGAACTGTTGATACCCAGTATTTAAACTCATCCACTTTCATCAACTCTGCTCCCTGCATCCTCACCATTCCTCTGTCCTCCCTCTCATTCACACATATATTCTTAGTCGTGCTGACCTTCATTCCTCTCCTCTAGAGCATATCTCCACCTCTCCAGGGTCTCCTCAACCTGTTCCCTACTCTCACTACAAATCAGTGTCATCTGCAAACATCATAGTCCAAAGGGACTCCTGTCTGATCTAGTCTGTCAACCTGTCCATCACCATTGCAAATAAGAAAGTACTCTGAGCATATCCTTGATGTAATCCCACCTCCACTTTAAATGAGTCTCTCCCCCACAGCAGACCTCACCACTGTCGCACTATCCTCATACATATCGTGTACCACTCTTGCAAACTTCTCTTGCAACTCCTGACTTCCTCATACAATGCCACAACTCCTCTCTAGGCACCCTGACATATGCATTCTCTAAGTCCACAAATACGCAATACTGCAACTTCTGACATTCTCTATACTTCAAAATCAACGCTCGCAGAGCAAATATTGCATCTGTAGTGCTCTTTCCTGGCATGAAACTATACTGCTGCTCAGTAATCACCTCTCCATCTAGTTTCCACTATTTTTTCCTATAACTTCATGCTGTGACTGATCAGTTTTATCCCTCTGTAGTTACTACAGCTTCGCACATCACCCTTATTCTTAAAAATCAGTACCAAACAACTTTTTCTCCACTTCTCAGGTATCCTCTCACTTTCCAAGATTTCATTAAACAATCTGGTTAAAAACTGCACTTCCATTTCTCCTAAACACCTCCATGCTTCCACAGGTATGTCATCTGGTCAACAGCCTTTCCATTCTTCATCCCCTTCATAGCTGTCGTTAGTTCCTCCTTACTAATGTGTTGCACTTCCTGATTCACTATCCCCACATCATCCTACCTTCTCTCGTTCAAGCTCTTCATCAGCCTCTCAAAGTACTCTCCATCTACGCAACACACTCTCCTCACTTGTGAGTACGTTTTTCTTGTTATCCTTTATCACCCTTACCTGCTGCACATCTTTCCCAGCTCAGTCCCCTCTGTCTAGCCAATTGATACAGATCCTTTTCCTCCCTCCTTAATGGTCTAGCCTTTCGTACAACTCTCAATACTCCTTAGCCTTCGTCACCTCTTTCTGCTGTGTGCCTCACCTCCTTCTACTCCTATCTACTTTCTTCATCTGTGTGACTATCCCACATTTTGTAACCTGTTTGTATACTCTCCTGTACTTTGTGTCCTCCTTCCTCTGTCTTGATGTCTCACCAAGCGCCTTTCTAGTTTTCTGCCTTTCCAGCTCTGCTGTACTTACCCAGCTGTTCGGTAACTCTTCACTGCCACACTGTGTCTGTCTTAACGCTTCCCTGAACTCCACCTCACAATCACTCCTTTTCAACTTCCACCATTTGATCCTTGGCATGACCTCACACTTTTCCTCTTTTTGATCACCAATGTCATCCCACAGACCATTATTCCCCTGTCACCACTTAATCTCCAATCTCCTTCAGACTGGCCCTCCTGCATAGGATGTAATCCACCTGTGTGTATCTCCTTCCACTCTTGTATGTCACCCCATGCTCCTCCCTCTTCTTCAAATATGTATTCACCATAGCCATGTCCATCCTTTTCCAAAATCCACTACCATCTGACCTTCTGCATTCCTCTCCTTAACATCATACCTGCCCATCACTTCCTCATCCCCTCTGTTTCCTTCACCAACATGTTAACACAAAAGGTACCCAGGTCCGGTGAAACAAAGCGACAGAAAGTAGTCCAGTAAAATGCTTTAATCCAAAAGTAAATACTGTAGTCCGGACAAATCAACAAAAAGCATTAACTCTTACAATATTACGTTTATAACTGTGAGCAGGACTTCATGTGGGTGTCTGACAAACTGCATCACAGAGGTTAGTTGGAAATACCTCTTACAACATACACTGTGGAGACGAGCCATCAAACAGGAGGGGGCTGTTCCAGACATGGGGACAGAATCCCACATCTGATGGTCTTTGCAAATGAAAATGTAATGTTGGAGGTGTTAATGTTTTTTTGTTGATTTGTTCATGATTATAGTATTTACTTTTGGATTAAAGCATTTTACCTGACTACTTTCTGTCACTTTGTTTCACCGGACCTGGGTATCTTTTGTGTTTACTAGTTGATTTTTGGTACCTTTTGGATACGCTTTTGGATCCTTCACCAACATGTCCATTGAAATCCGCTCCAATCACCACTCTCTCACACTTGGGTGCACTCACCAGCACTTCATCCCACTCACTCCCAAACTTTTTCTTTCTCATCCATCGCACAGCCAACTTGCGGAGCATATGCACTAATAACATTCATCTTTACACCATCAATTTCCACCTTCATAAACATCAGTCTGTCCGACACTTTTTCACTTCTAAAACACTCTTGGCATATTGTTCCTTCAGGATAACCCCTACCCCATTTCTTCTCCCATCCACACCATGATAGAACAATTTGAACCCACTTCTGATACACCTGGCCTTAATCCCATTCCATCTGGTCTCTCACGTACAATATGTCAGCCTTCCTTCTCTCCATAATCAGCTAGCTCTCTCCCTATACTAGTCATATGCCAACATTCAAATTTCCTACTGTCACGAACACACTCCTAACCTTCCTCCTCTCTTCCTGCCTTCGGACATGCCTTCCCCCTCTTCTCCTTTGGCCAACAGCTGAATTTACGCCAGCACCTTGTTGGCTAACAGTACTGGTGGCGGTCGTTAACCCAAGCCTCGACTGATCCGATATGGGAATCTGTATTTTCCGCGTATGTCATTTGGCAAAAGTCTTACATTGGATGCCCTTCCTGATGTAACCCTCCCCATTTATCCAGGTTTGGGACCAGAATGAAGAAATGCACTGGCTTGTGCATCCCCAGTGGCTGGGTTCATCCCATGGGACCTCAACTATGTGCTGGAAAAACTTAACCAGGCCCCTTTTGAACTAGCAGCTTCTGCTTCCCTAAAGTTTTGCACATGAAACAGTGCTTCTTGTAGCCTTAACCTCTGCCACAAGGGTTTCTGAGATTCACACTTTAACAGCTATGCTCCCATTTTTGGCCTTCCAGAAGGATAGGGTATCCTTGAGAACTCGCCCTTCTTTCATGCCAAAAATGGTGAATGAGTTGTCACTTAATTAACCCATTCAATTGCCCACCTTCTTCCCTTTTCAGTCCTCTAGTCAGAGGATTTTGCCCACTTTAGATGTGCATAGACAACTCAGTTTTTACCTTGACAAAACAGTCTATCAGGAAGTCTGACTAACTCTGTCATTTCATCCCAGGGCTGTGGGCTTGACTTTGTACAAACTATATCTACATGGATTTCTAAGGCTTTTTTGTTTTGCTATGAATTCCATGGAAAGTCTGTGTCAGCATCTCTTTAGGCACATTCCACTAGGCCAGTTGCATCCTCAGGGGTCTCCTTCAAGGGTCTAGATGCCCTTTCCATCTTGGAAGCAGCCACCTGATCTTCTGTTCACACCTTTATGAAACATTACTAATTGGACACTGTTTCTAGATCCAGAGCTAGGACAAATGTCTTTGTGTTCTCATGTTGCAGTATTCCAAACTATTGGGTTTTCCTGTCTTGCTACTCGAACATCCGGCCAGTACACAAAAGCTTGTAGTCACTGCTAGGTATGTAGGATGTCTGATGTTGGCCTAGGAAGTGTGGGCCATAAAAATTATGTCTGCATATACCTTTCCTCAGAACTTCTGTCACCAGTCAAACGTCAGTGTTCCTGCTGTCTTCACTTCAGATCTTCGTTCTTCAAAGATAAGTACCCCGTTGAGGCTGTTTTTTTGATTACTTTGTCACTGCATGCCTGTTGGGGGTTACATGTCCTCCAGGAAGGGCAAGTTCAAGTGTGGTTGTCAGATCCACCATAAGGACGTCCACGAACTTTACCTTTTCCTGTCTAAGGCCTACTCGCAACCATCTTTCTTGCACTATCTCAGGCCTTTGTCTAAAACACTATGTAGTCACCTGTAAGCTTTGATATATATTAGAAAGTCAGCATCTTAAACGCTTAGCCTTAGGGATGGAAGGGTTGTCCGATCAGCACATGGAACCACCTAAAAAGGCCAAGGTTTCCAGGCCCGAAGTTGCTACTACTGCCCCTCCTCCATCGACGTCCCTCCTGTGGCTGAAGTTATCCTGGAGGAATGCTCACTTTGCTGAAGCAGGTGTAGCAGGTACCCCTCTGGATGCAGCAGAACCTCGTGCAGAAGGCACATCGGGGGAGAGTTTGTAGACTTCGCCGTGCGATGTTGAAGGGGAGCCATAGGTTCCTACGGCTGCCCAGACGGGACTTTCCTCTACTCCCTGGTCCACTGAAACTAGGCCTTCAGACACTAGGCCTTTCTAGGGGCCTACGCCTCCTAGGCCATCATTGAAAAGAAAGCCAAGACCAAACATCTCTCCCCCTCTCCAGAAAGTCAACTAGATTGGCAGGCTTTTTCACAAAACCTGTTTTTATTGCCTTTATGGCTTTGAGGCCGGTCAGGCCTGGATGGTTTTTCGGAATCTTGTAAGGAACTCCCTCTCCGATGCATCCCAGATGCCTTCTCTTCTGCTTCTCCAGAGGATTAATCTTTAGAGGCCAACTCCCCAGCTTGAGGACCTCGCCTTTGGGGAGACAATTACCAAAATGAGGGAATTTTTTAAGTGAGATTTCTCCGAGGTTAAAAAAAAAAAAAAAAAAAAGTATGAGTTCCTGCAGATGGAGACCTATGCTCTTTCTGCAATCCCCCAAGTATTACCAGAATTCTTGGGTGCTTTCAGTGCTGCCTCACTTAACCGTGATTCTCACCCACCTGCACCCAGGAGGCCTGACAGGTTCTGCAAGATTTTTGAAGGTGCCAAACTTCTGATTTCGTGCCCTGTAGCTGACCCGGCCACTATCTCCGCAGACAAGCCATCCAAATTGCCATCTACCTTGGTCCTCCCCACTGACAAGGACAGAAAGGCCATGGGATGCCTTGATAAGAAAGTTTCCACTTCTCTACCCTGGCCGTCAGGTCAGTAAATTACCAGACACACATGTCCAAGCATGCTTTGACACTTTTGACCTGGATCACCCAACTCTTATCTAACCTTCCAGACTCACCTTCCAAGGTTCAACTTTCAAACCTCATTTAATCTCTCATCTCGAGTCACTAGGCACTCTGTTCATTGCAGCTATAATGCTGCAGAAGCCTCTGCAAGATCAGTTGCCTCTGCTTCAGTCCTAAAACAATACCCTTGGTTAAGGCTTTAGCCCTTACCTGATGACATTAGGGCAGAATTAATGGGTGTACCACAGATAACTGTGCCCTTTTTGGATCTAAAGCTGTTGAGCTATTTAAGGCCCTTCAGCAGAAAGGGAAGGAGCTGGAAGACCTTCCAACACCTCTTCATCTCCCCCATCTCCAAATTTCATAGGAACTATCCATCAAAGCTCCGGTTCATAAGGAATAATAGCTGGCAAGCCAGGAAGCAGCAAGCTGTCATTTGTCCAAGGCAGGTCAGCTCGGACAGGACAGGCATAGTCCCCCAAAAAGAAGCCAGGTGAATTTCGTCTGTCAACACCTGTCATATCCAGAGGAGAAATCTTTGAATTATTACGTGAATGAATGGGCTTTGGGTGCTTTGCTTGTATGAAGTGGTTATGAAGGTGAAAGGGAGAAGGGAACCTTATGACAAAAGCAGATTTAGATTCTGCTTTTAGACTTTACCCATTGCTGCTAAGACCAGGGGTGGTTAGGCTTGGATTTTGAAGTTCAATATTACATGGATAAATGCACGCCAGTGGGGGTTGTTCATTTACTTGTGCTACATTTGAAAGGTTTAGTACCTTTTTGCTTTGGTTGGTGGCACACCGGTTAGGGGAGGACAACATTGTTCATTACTTGGATGTTTTTTATTTGTAGGGTGGAAAGACATGGGGGAATGTCAATGAGCTGTAGATAACCTTTAATCAAATATGTGAAGAGCTAGAGGTGCCATCAGTAATGGGTAAAGTGGAGGACCCGACAAGTAGATACCAGACATTGATAATTCATTAGCAAATTCCCTTTTCTCTTTTACAGTGGCCATGGATCTGGTTGTTGTCTCCAAATGCAAAACCTACTCTGGATTGAGTGGCAGATCAGTTGTGGATTTTATGGGTAGATGAGAATGGTGGCTAGAGTGTAATATCCTCGGTGGAAGGGCAAGGGTAAGTTATAATAAATGCATACAGCAATTTTTGCAGACTAGATTATCCAGAGGCTGGAAACCAGCATACCCAAACCCACCTCTCCAAATCAGGACTTACATTTTAGTAAATGAAGCAGAGGTTGGAGTTTTATCGGCCTTGAGTTGGTTTCATCAGGTTTGAGGGTTAAGGGATTTAATTAATTTCAAGTATGGTCAGTGGTTAAAGGCTGGGGGAGGCAAATGCCCAATATTTTTGACAAGATGTACCTCATAGAGCTAGCAGTACTACGCAAATTATGGTTTGCCATTTACCAGTTTTGTTTTTCGTTATATGAAGAAACACTATTTAGGTTTGCTTTTCTGCTGTTTTTTGTGGGGCAGTTAAAGGCAGAAATTATTCAACTGAGCAAGAAGAAATGTCAACGGATGGTTTTACCTTATGCGTACATGTGTTGGGAGAAAACATTTATGTGACTAAATCCAAAATGGATCACAAAAGAAAGGGTCAATGGGTAAGAGTGGTTACCCCAAAAAGTTTTGGAATAGAAGTTGACTACAGTTTGTTGGAGTGCCCAAAGCATTGGGGTATGTTAGATCTATTATTTTGTCATCAGCAAGGTGAACCTCTTACACTGTATCATGTGTGGGCAGTTTTAGGGGAGGCTGTTAAGTCGGGCAACTTAGACATAGGTGTACATTATATTATTTTCAATAGGAGCAGCTCCATATGCACACACAATGGGCATCACAGGCTGACATTAAGAGGATGGGCAGGTGGAAGTCCAATGCTAATAATAACCGTGAGGTGTAGACGACATTGACTCTTGTTTTTTGTGTTTTTTAGCCCACACATCATTGGATCGGAAGTACCTTTGGATAGTTGGTCAGTCTTTATTTGGATGCTCCATCACTGGGTCCAGGGCAATGTGGTCTCATCCTTCCGGAAAGGAAACCGTTTCTTAAGAGTCAGTCTGGTTTGGGGTATCAGGAATGCATTGGCATCAACTTAGGGCAGTATTACAACAAGCAGCAAGAAGTGGTAAACCTTCTATGGACATGGTGTTGGCACTTAGGGGGTAATATTTGCCAGCATCCATTAAAAGAACTAGCTGGTTTGATGGTACAAGAGGTAAATTGCATGAATGAATGCTGGCTGCAGGCTGTTATCTGTTGGTCAGAAGCAGTACAAAGAAGGTGGACAGGCTAGGTCCAATGAAGTGGTGGTAAGAATGAGACCGAGAATTAGTAATACCATGGAGAAGTTGCTAAGGGACATTAATGGGTTGTATATTCCACACCTTGGCATTTTGGGTCTGGTGGACAGATGGGTTCACTGGGGATGAGGTTAATTTGTATGAAGATGGTATGCAGGTTTTTATAAGGAAATGAAAGCAGGTTTAGCACTGAAGGGCCTACACTTAGTAGTGTGAGATGTGCTTGGCGGAAGGGAGGAATATTCCTCTCTTCTGTGACGGAAGGCAGGAAGAGTAAGGGAGGCCAAGGTAAGTGGGAGGGATGTCTCTGGACTCTTTAGCTGGACCTTCCACAGGCCGGACAGCCCCGAGGGTTTATTGCCAGGGGAATTAGCCTTGCAGTGGCTCCTTGGCAGATTGTAAGCCGGCCCAGAGGAATTGTGAAGAATTGTGAAAAAAGTTATGATGTGGGTATGATGAATCAGAAAGGCCGGATGTTGATAGTGCTGTCTGTTGTCCTGTAGTTTTAGGGCATTGCTATGAAATAAATGGCCTCTCTGACATTCCTGCCTTGTGCAAATCTCAAAATAATTGGCTTCTATTAGAAAAGGTCATTAGCAGTATTTATGAATAAACACATGGCTGCAGCTGTTTAATCCACTTGATGTCTCTGTGTTTTTGTTAAATATGTAACTTTTATTTTAAGTTTGATTTACTAAAGTTGCAACTTTGATCCAGCTGTGGCGGTGATGCAAAAGCATTTACAATGTACTAAACTGGTTTTATGAATGTGGTTCAATGGCAATGATGCAAAATTATTAAAGATGAAAAATTATGTACATTGTGCTGAACTAATTATATAAATGTGGTACATGAGTTAACATCCTGTGTTGCATCAATGGTCATCTTAAGGTATTTGACAATGTATGGATATTGGTTTGCTATTTTAATAAAAGCAGGTAGAGCTATACCAATCTTTGACAAACACTCTGCTTCAGCTTTCCATGCTAGAGGCAGAAATGGTGCAAGGAAACAGCAGACCCCTTCTAAGTCTGCTCAGCCTTCTGCCCGGAAAACTCCCTTTCTAGATAGGGCAGGTAGCCTGTGACTGCCTGCCTTCACTGTCCCCGTCCCCCCCGCCAGACTCTATTCCCCTGTCCCAAAAGGCTGTCTCACTGTCTGCCCCTTTGGCAGTTCATTACCTCTACAGGTGGGTTCTCTCCATCAAAGAAAATAGCTACTTTGTCCTGGGTCATTTCCCCTTCTCCCCGAGGTATTCCCCAACCACCCAAAGACCAGCTCCACCTCTTCCAGCCAGTCATAGGCTACTTTCGCAAGGAACCATACAACAGGTTCCTCTGGGGGAAAAGGAAAGGGGTTCTATTCAAGACTTTTCATGGTGTCCAGGAAGGATGGACCCTGGAAGACCTATCCTGGATCTCACCTTAACCTGTTCTTATAGGTCCCCACCTTTCGCATGCTTACTCTTCAAACCCTTTTCCCTTTACTGATAACTGAGGAATTTCTAGCCACCTTGGACATAAAGAGCACCTTCCTCCACATACCTGTAAGGCCCAGCTCAGTTTTCGGCCTTGCCCTTTGGAGACTCTACTGCTCCAAGGATCTTCATCAAATGCCTGGCTCCTGTGGTGGCCTACTGCAGAGTCCAAGGGATGCAAATTTTTCCATACCTGGACAACCTGATTCAGGCAGAATGCTCAAAATCCCTGCAGAGCCAACTCCACAAAGTCATCTACTACAGGCACTGGGTTTCCTCTCAAACATTCCTAAGTCTATCCTGAATCATTCCCAGGACCAGGTTTTCCTGGTCTGCAGAATAAGAACTGATGTTATGAGGGCATTACTTCCACTCCAGAAAGTGGAAACTCTGACCCCAATACCTGGCCACCATCCTCAAAGCCACTGCTTTCACAGCCAGACAGTACCACAGGTTACTGGGTTACATGGCCTCCACTTTCCCATGCTACCTCTGGTAAGGCTCCACATGAGGAAATTGCAATGGTACCTAAAGTCCATATGGACCCAACACACACCTCTTGAACTTCATCATCCTTTTCCTCCCATGTCTGAGGAAGGAGATTCTGTAGTGGTCAAACCAGGTTATGTTCAACCTAGGACTTTCACTGGAACCCTTTCCCCTTGTCCAGGAGATGTACTCAGATTTGGGCTGTGGGGCTACTCTGGGCAGTGTGAAAGTACAGGGTACGTAGTCCCATACCTTCAGGCGGGAAAACATCAACATCAGGGAAATGAGAGCAATGATATTTGCCCTGACAGCATTTCTTCATGCCCTAAAACAAGAACAGGAGGAACCAAATCCTATTTGCTTTGCAGAGTTGTTCTCCAGGCATGGGACCTGACAGCCCAACACAGAAACTCCCTGCAGGTAGTTTATATCTCTTCAGCTCAGAACATTTAGGCAGACACCTTGAGCAGGTCTATTCCACAGTCCCACGAATGGATGCTTCACAGAGATATGTTTCTGGACATTGTCCACAGGTGGGGTATACCTCAAATCTGTTTGCCTCTCCTCTGAACTGATAAATACCGCTGTGTTGCACCAGGCTGGCCGGGCCCTTAGCAAGGGCAACAGATGCCTTATCCATCTCATAGAAGGGAATGTTTCTGCATGCATTCCTCCCCTTTTCAGTACTTCAAAAAGTCCTGGTGAAGATGAGCAGGACAAACTAAAAATCTTGTTAGTGACTCCCTTTTGGCCAAGACAGCATTGTTTTCCCCTCTCCATCTGCAGTTAACCAGGGGCAAGCACCACAAGTTACTTCAGAGTGGACCTTCTCAAATAGGAAAAGGGATCCCTGATCCATCCCTACTTGGAATCTCTGAATCTAACCCTATGGGTGATAGAATTCTGATACCTTTTAGACACCTTTACACTGAGGGCATGCTCACAGTCCTGCAGGAGGTCAGGAAACCTAATACTAGGAGATTTTTTGTCTAAATGGAAGAGGTTCTCCATGTGGTGTCAAAGACCAGTAGACCCATTGTAAAGTGAGGTCCCCCTGGTACTGGCCTATCTGTGTGAACTAGTGCAGGCAGGGTTGGCATATTCCTCTAAAGCACACCTTGCTGCTATTTCAGCCTGTCTGTCTCTTGAGACTCTTCTAGCCTCCTGTTTTACTCCCAAGTTGTTCCTTAAGGGAGTACTAAACCTCAAACCCCCCTAGGAGGAGGTCCTTCCTCCATGGGATCTGAATTATGTTCTAGAGAAGCTCGCTTGTTGCCCCGCTTCAAGGCTTCTCTGAAACATTGTACCTGAAAAACTGTACTTGTGGCCCTCGCATCAGCCAGGAGAGTGCCAGAACTCCAGGCTGTCATAGCAAAACCTCCCTTCCTTGTCTTCCTCAAGGATAGAGTAACCCTGAGGACCAACCCCTCCTTTATGCCCAAGGTGGTCAATGAGCTGTCCTTAAATTAGGGTATTTACCTGCCCACATTTTTCCATCCTCCCCAAAATGATGGTGAGAAAGTCTTACATTTTCTTGATGTTCACAGACAACTTAATTATACCTTGACAAGACTAAAACTATTGAGAAATCAGACCAGCTGTTAGTCTCCTTCCACTCCAGAGCGTTGAGAAAGACAGTGGCAAAGCAGGCCACTTCTGTTTGGATTTCCAAGGCTATATCCTTTTGCTACACATTCCATGGAATACAGCTCAAATCTAAAATTAAGGCCCACTCCACTAGAGCCATGGCTTCATCTGGGGTCTTTTTCAGTGGATTTGGACACTGCTTCCATTCTAGAGTCAGCTACTTGATCATCTGTCCACACCTTCACTAAACAGTACAGGTTGGCTCATGTCTCCAGATCCATATTGGGGTTTACAAGAGCAGTCCTGTATAGCTTTGTGGAGAGCAGCTCCATACTACCACCCTCTTCTCTTTCCTGTGAGCTTTGGCACTCGCCCAAGAGTTTGGAATACTACAACATGAGAATATATGGACATAGAATAGTTGTGCAAATTCGTACCATAACCATATATGTCCGTTTCCATGTTGCAATATTAATTCCCTCTCACCTTATCCCTTCTCTCCTTCTGAGCCATCTCTTCTTGGATGGCACAGAGCCTGTACAGCTTCCTAGGACTGGGGATGACTGGGGGCATTAATTTCTGAGGAAAGGTATGTGCAGACATCACTTTTATGGCCCACGCTCCCTAGGCGAACATCAGACATTCTACGTATCAAGCAGTGACTGACTATAAGCTTCTGTATACTGACCAGAAGTTCGAGTAGCAAGAGAGGAAAACCCAAGAGGTGGGAGTACTGCAACATGTAAGAGAAGGACATCTATGTTTATGATAAGATTTTACACAGCTATTCTTTCTGCATGGGTTCTTGGAAAATGCTTCCTCTTAGTTTACCCTTCTATATTCTTCTCCCTGGGTTCTCTTTCAGCTGTTGCAGTCTCCCATGTGTAAAGAATACTGCAAGATTGAATAGAAGGACATTGAACAGTTGTGTAAAATCTTAACATAACCATAAGATGTCCTTCTCTTCTATGTTGCAGTATTCTATCCTTCCTCGCTTCCCCCCTTTACGGCTTGCTCTTTAGGATGATATATGTAGGCTCCCATTGGATTTTCTTCCTCATGGCGCTTTCTTAATCTAAAGATGCTACATGTGTACATCCTTTTTATTGCGGATGTTGTCTGTGCCTGCGACATCCCAATTACAGGCAGTGGCTCTAAGCTTTTGTATACTAGCTGCACTTCAGGTCATTGTGTGGAAAACAACCCACATGTAAAGAATACTGCAACACAGAAGATGGACATCTATGGTTATGGTAAGATTTTACACAACTGTCTACCCAGGCAGATGGAAACAGATTCTGTAGGAAAAAAGTCATCCAAGAGGTCCGCCCAGAAATTTTTCAAGATTTTTCCTGCCGCCATAAAAGACGGGGGACTTGAGACTAATTCTGAATCTCAGCAAATGAAAATAGTTTGTTCGGTATACAAAGTTTGGGATGATCATGGTTCAGTCCATTTTGCCTCTACTGCAAAAGGACGATAGGATCTGCAATACCATATCAAAATGAACAGGTGCTCTCGAAGATACCTGCGCTTCTGGCTGGGAGCCAGAGATTACCAGTTCAAAGCAGTACCCTTTGGTCTCACCACATGCCCCAGGGTGTTCAATGCATGGCAGTGGTAGCAGCTCACTTGAGACTGCTGGGATTATTTCCATATCTAGACTACTGGCTCCTTACTTCCCCAACCAGGCATGAACTTCTACAAGCAGGGGACTACTTGAGTTGTTTCCAAGGGATTACAGTCGGATGTTCTTTGTGTTTCACTGTTGCAGTCATTACATTTGGGTAATCCTGCTGGCAGGTTGCCCTCAGTCGGCCTGAATTCCAAAGTCCTGGGTCCTGCTTCGGCTGCTGTCGCCACTTCCCTGAAGTCAAGTTGTCAGGGGTATAAAAAGCAGCCGACGCCATTTTCTTTAGTCTTTCTTGCCGCGCGGTGCCCAAAGCAGAAGCAGTTCGCAAGTGCCGGTTGGCCGACTCCTGAGATTTTTGAGTTTGAATTTCAGATCCGAAGTCTTTTATAAAGCTAAGTACCCTGTTGGAGAAACTTTTTTCTTGCTCCAGAACCGATGTCAAAAGTTAATAATTGTATTTCTTGTGGAAAGCAAATACCTCATAAGGACTTTCATTCTTACTGCATTCCTTGCCTAGGCCCTGATCATAATTTTCTAGGTTGTTGGTTTTGTGCTAGGTTTAACCAACGCACTGTTAAGCGTCGGTATGATTATGCTTTAAACTACTTTGGGCACAGATTTAATTATCCAGAAATGTAGTCGGAAAGCCATCCGACTACCAGAGTTCACAAAAAATGCAAAGAAAAAGAAAGACCGAGGCCCAAAACAGACTAAGCTTCTCCTAAGCCAGTCGCCGGTTCGCTGGTTCTCAGGCGCTTTCACAGCCCCTGATGACTGCTACTTTAGAGTCGCAGGCCGCTACCGACTCCCACGTGGAGTCGGCCATGCCGCTGGAAACTCAAGGTATTGCATCCTCGGACGCTATTCCTTCAGATGGGTCCGGAGCCGCTGAGCAGGCACCGGCTTCTGAGGGTGTATTCAGACCTAAACATCTATACATTAATCCGACCTCTAAGGCAAAAGACTAAAGTACCTTCAAAGGCGAAGAAGCTACCTCAGGAGCCACGTGGACAGGCCTCCATGCCCAAAAAACAGATGCTTAAAATGGCCGAAGACTTGATTACTTTAATCAGGGGTTCCCATCCCCCTCCTGATAAGAGGCCTAGGCAAGAGACTGACTATGAATCTCCAGATCCGGTTTCCATTTCTTCTGATTCCTCTTCTGATCAGGAATATTCTTTTTCCCCCTATGAGGATTCTGATGCTGAAGAATCCATTCCTTCAGCTTCTCCTCCTGAGGATTATTCTTTTATAGGTTCATAGGTTTATACTAGGCTATCTGCCCTAAGGCATTTATAAGCCTAGCCCAAAGTTTTGTGGCTTACGCCACCCCTTATATGAAAAAATACTGTACCCATTAGTTTGTTGTGCCTCTGTCCAGCAGTGACAGAGATGATTCCCGGGGTAAACCTACGATCTCCCATCCACAGGTCAAGATTTCTCTTGAACAGAGCCAGCGAGGTGCTCTGCCTCACATGGACCAGGATTTTATTCCACAGCATAGGGAGTCTGAGTGATAAATCTATCCCTCCAGCACGTCCTGTTTATATCCGTGCTAAGGTTTAAGTCGTTTGCTCTAGTGGTTTTGGTGGATTTGGATTTTTTGAGGTGGAGCATGTCCATTAATTCCGGGTTGGACATGGCCTTGTATGTCAGGCACATGTCACCTCTGAGCAGACGGTATGCGACTGAATAGAGCTGGAGTTTCTTCAATCTGGTAGCATATGACAGATTTTGGAGTCCCTTTATCCTTTTGGTGAGGAACTTTTGGGGTCTCTCCAATTGCTGCAGATGTCGGGTGAGATGCATCCCGAATGGGGCATTGTACTCTATCATTGGTCTGATAAGTGAAGAGTACAGGGGAACAATGACCTCACTAGATCTGGATGTGAATCCCTTCATGATCAGGTGGGCAATGTAGAAGGTCTTTCTAACCACTTTAGCAACGTGAGTGTCAAAAGAAAGGCCACTGTCAACCTGGGTCCCCAGGTCCCTGATAACCCCTTCTGTGCTTAGTGGATTGCCACCTATATGGTAGCTTGGGGTTACCTTGTTTTTCCCGAAGGGTATGACTATACATTTTTTGGCGTTTAACTTCAGGCCATGGCTCTGGCACCAGCTATCTGTTTCCGTGAGTCCCTTCTGAAGGATATCCGTGCCCGATGCACTTTCCACTATGGCGCCCAGTTTTGGGGAAGCCTTGCATACCATGAGGGAGTATTTCCACTGGGAGAGCCAAGATTTTTCAGAGTCTAAAAAGAGGCTCAGGGATTTCCTGTTACTACCTCAGCACAAGCCACTAGCCATCCCTCCTGTGTTAGACATTGTAGATTGTGTTTTTAGAGTCTAGCCTTACCCATGACTCCTTACCTCCAGCACCTGTTAAGCCTGACAGATATTATAGGGTTCCTGACTCACATACATTTATTTTTAAAAACCCTGCTGCAGACCCAGAAACTATATCTCAGGGTCCCAAGGGTGTTAAGGCTTATGCTGCAAAAAACCCTACCCCTTCTGACAGGGATTCTAGGGCACTGGATAGATGGGGGGGGGAGGTTTACACATCTGCTACCTTGTCTATAAGGGCCTTAACTGTCAGTTTCATATGCTCAAATATCAGCAACATGTCATGGCATTGCTTAAACAGAAAATGTTAAATTCTGAATGTGCAGAAAACAAGGAAATGCAGGATATATTGCATGCAGCTGAACAAGTTGGAAAGCATACTCTGCAATGTGGTTTTGATTCTTTAGAGGCCTCCTGCAGGGCCGCAGTTACAGGTTCTGTAATTAGAAGGCATGCTTGGTTAAAGGAACAAAATCTACCTGATCATGTTAGTTAAATTATTGGATGCACCTTTACAGCATGATTCTTTGTGAGGTGTTAAGGCAGAGGAGGTGTTAAAGAAAATGGAGGACAAGGCTAAATCTATGCAAACGGTCAGAGATTTCTTACAAGTACAGCCACTTAGGTTTAGTAGACACTGGCCAACAAAGAATTGGTCCTTTCCTGTGTCACAGACCTCAAAGGGGCAGACCCAGACGCCCTAGAGGCAGATCCCAGGCGCAAGGTTTATACAGGTCAAAGTAATGGGGTGCTTCTTCCTCCAAAAGTGGAGAAGACAAATCACAACCTTACAGGAAACAGTCCCAATGACTCCTCCCTGCCTGCACCAAGCACTTATTTCCTGATAGCATCCTTAGGGGGGAAAATTAGCACTTTTTTCTCAAAACTGGCACATTATAACCCCAGGATGAGTGGGTTCTAAATATCGTGTCACAAGGCTGCAAGTTACATTTCAATACCCTGCCAAAGGCAAACGGCTGGCCAGATCTGCCACAAAAATCAATAAGCAGAGGCACAAAAACAAGTCTCATCCCTCATGGACATGAGGGCCATTCAACAAGTGCCATAACAAGAGCAAGGACAAGGATTTTACTCGACTGTTCTTGGTACCTAGAAAGGACAAGGCCAATACTGGACCTATCGATTCTGAATACATTCCTGGACATACCAAAAATTCAAAATGTTGACCCTACAGCAGCTGCTGCCCATGCTGGGCAAGAAGGCTTGGCTTGTAACTTTAGACCTAAAAGAGGCATACCTGCATGTCCCAATCAGACAAATATGCAGAAGATACCTCAGATTCAAGGCTGGCTCAATGCATTACCAATTCTCTGCACTGCCCTTTGGTTTATCTACTGCGCCCAGGGTATTTACAAAGTGCCTGGCACCAGTAATTGCATTCTGCAGACAGAGGAATACAAATATATCCTTACTTGGACGACTGCCTAATTCAAGCAGAGAACAAGGACATCCTTCTACAGCATTTGGCATTTGTGAAAAAACTTCTAACATGCCTAGGGTACACAGTCAACAAAAAGTAATCAAAACTCGTACCCTCTCAAGAGATAATATTCCTGGGTGCAAGCTTAAATACAACTGCCCAGATGGCTTATCTCACGCCAGACAAACAGACAACTGACTACCTACTTCAACATGTTAGCAACAAAGTCCCAGTTATCTGCAAGAAAAATTCTGCAGGCTTTGGGCTTCATGGCATCCTGCATCCTACTAATTCCATATGCAAGACTGCATATGAGGAAACTTCAGTGGTACCTAAAAAGTGTTTGGACTCAACATTGCCACAGCCTGGAAACTATAATTACTCTCATTCCCTGCCTGCAACAGGAGTTTTGATGGTGGGCAAAGGCTTGTCACCAAAACAAGGGACAGCCATTCACATTACCCCCAGCCAGGCAAACACTAACAACGGATGCATCCGATTATGCCTGGGGGGCCCACATGGCAGGAAAATGCATTCAAGGAACATGGACATCAAACCAAATGCATCTACATATCAATCAAAAAGAGATGCTAGCTGTTCAAAATGCCCTGACAGCTTTCAAGGACCTACTCATCCAGGACAACAACTGATAAGGACAAGACAACACCACGGTCATGAGGTATATAAACAAGCAGGGGGGCACACATTCTTACCCCCTTTGCAGAGTGGCCATGACTGTGGGACACAGCATTCACTTACCAAGTACATCTGCAGACACAATTCCTGCCAGGAAGGAAAAATACTCTGGCAGACGAGCTAAGCAGAAACCTCATGGATCCCCACGAGTGGCAGCTGGATCCACAAGTCTTCAGCACAAGGAAATGGGGATGCCCAGACATAGATCTATTTGCCTCCCCTCACAACTACCAACTAAAGAGATTCTTAACAAGGATTTATCACAGACAAGCATGGAAAGTGGACGCCCTATCCTTCAGCTGGAAAAGCCTATCAGTATATGCCTTTCCCCCTCTGCCTCTCCTCCCCAAGTTACTCGTAAAGGTCAGGCAGGAGAAGCCAAAGATGATACTAATTGCACCAGACTGGCCCCGCCAGCACTGGTACCCAATATTAAGGAGCATGTCTCAATGCCCAGCTTGGACCCTTCCTTAAGTACCACATCTACTGTCCCAGCAAAACAATCAGATCCTGCACAGCCAGCTCAGGACTTTAAACCTGGCAGCATGGCGGATAATGCAATCCTACAAAACACACCTCTCAGCAAAGCTGTGATGCATGTCATTTTGGAAGCCAGAAGGCCTAGTACTAGAAAATCTTACGCTGGAAAGTGGAAGAGGTTATGTGCTTGGAACCAGGCACAAGGAACGGACACAGCTGTGCCAAATATTCCTCAGATTTTACAATACTTAACTGAGATGCTGGACAAAGGCCTATCCTTCTCATCTATTAAAATTCATGCCTGCCATTTCGGCTCATTACAATACAGAGTCACCAATTTTTTCTCATTCCTTATTAAAACAGTACCTCAGAGGAGCTAAAAATTTAAGGCCTCCAAGGAGATCACCAGTGCCTGCATGGGACCTCAACTATGTCTTGGAAAAACTCACCCTGCCTCCTTTTGAGCCAGCTGCTACTGCCGATATAAAGATTTTATCTTGGAAAACAGCTCTGCTCCTAGCAATAACTTTTGCAAGACGAGTTTCAGAGCTACAGGCACTCATGGCTGTGGAGCCTTTTAGAATTGTTTATCCGGACAGGGTCTCCCTGAGGACAAATCCAACATTTATGCCTAAAGTGGTGTCCAGTGTGGCACTTAACCAAACCATTCTTCTGCCAACTTTTTATCCAAATCCACAGAACAAGGGGGAAATAATTCTGCATTCTTTGGACGTACACAGACAGCTTAGATTCTACTTGGACAGAACCAAAGTTTTCAGAAAGACAGAGCAGTTACTAGTGGCATATGCCTCAGGATCACAAGGAAAGGCCATCTCAAAGCAGACTATTTCCAAATGGATAGCCCACTGCATTCGTTTCTGCTACTTACAACATGGCAAGCCAGTGCCTAAGGGCATTAGGCCACATTCCACCAGAGCTGCAGCCACTTCAGCAGCCTTTCTCAGGGGAGTACCAACCAAGGACATTTTAGAGGCAGCTACTTGGAGTTCAGTGTACACCTTTACAAAGCACTGTCATCTGCCACAATACTCTAAATCCAGGGCAGGCTTTGCCACTGCAGTTCTGCAGGGGCACTTAGCCACTCCTAATGTGGTTTAACTCCAGCCTCCCAACCATAGCTTTGGGAATCTACCCAAATGTAATGACTGCAGCAGTGAAACACGAAGAACATAGTACAGTTGTGTACACTTACCATAAATGTAGATGTTAGAGAGTATTCACTGTTGCAGTCCAAGTTACCCACCCACCATCCGCCTTTTCATCTGATGGAATCTACCTTTCTTTCTCTGTTTTGCACAACCTATGTGGTGTATTTGCTTGTAGATGAAGGTAAAGTTTATATTGGTGCATGTAATTATATATATGTATATGTGTATATATATATATATATATATATATATATATATATATATATATATATATATATAAATAAATTTTGGCTACCCTTTCAGGGGGCACCTGACATCTGGGGCAAGAAAAACTAAAGAAAATGGAGTCTGCTGCTTCTTTTATACCCCTGACGACCTGACGTCAGGAAGGGGCGACAGCAGCCGACGCAGGACCCAGGACTCAGGACTTTGGAATTCAGGCCGACTGAGGGCAACCTGCCAGCAGGATTACCCAAATGTAATGACTGCAACAGTGAATACACTCTTAACATCTACATTTATGGTAAGTGTTCACAACTGTACTTTATAAGTCTTGGCTCACCCAGACAGAGTTTAGAGTTGATAGGTGCTCGTATAGACACAGTCACGATAATTCCTCTGCTCGAATAAACTCATTGCAGCCCCAAATCAAAAAACTGATTCAGAGTTAATCTGTTCAGCTTGATTGATGCTACAGGCTCTCGGTTCCATGGCGGCAGCAATCGCCCTGGACCCTTTGGCCAGGTTCCATATAAGAATCCTTCAGTGTACTGTCTACTCGATCCATTCTTTAGTATCCATTATCCACACCAGTCAAGATTACACAGTCATGCAAAAGGTATCTTCTGTGGTGGATTTGTTTCAGCTAGCTCTGCAAAGGCTGTCCCTTTGTTCTTCCCCTGCATAAAGCCATAGTGACCACGGATGCTTTCCATTTCAGTGGGGGAACAGTACTTGGGAAGGACACTCCAAGTTGCATGGTTGCCTGAAGAGGTCAGGATGCATATCATTTTCTTGGAGTTGAGAGCTGTCTTCCTAGCTTTGCAGGCCTTTCAAGACATTTGCAATATAAACCATACAGTATGTCAGTCTGGTAAATCAACAAGGGGGAACTATTTTTAATCCTCTTTGTCAAGAAACCATGAGAGTATGCCTGTGGGCAAACTCTTCCAGTCACTATCTAATAGCAACACACATTTACTCAATGATTGCAGACAAGCTAAGCAGGTCCATTCTGATGCCTCAAGTGTCAACGTCAGTGAATTTTATATCAGTGGAGCCAGCCATGCTGCTGTCGTGTCTCTTTCCTTGATAGCAAATGCAGCAGGTTCTTTGCCCTACTCCCTTCAGCGGGGGAGTCCCTGAGAGATGCTATAGTTCATGATTGGCCCCTCCGGCCTTCTTTATGCTTTCACACTCTTGCAACTGATGCCCAAGTTTCTTCAGAAAGCAGTTTGGTTGAAGAGTGCAACTATCCCCTATGCACATATTTTGGCCTGTGCAGGTTTGGTTTCCATTCCTCTGGGCTCATCTTCAGTATCCGCCCTGGATTCTGGATCCAGCTGCAGACCTATCTCACCTGACAGGCATGACTTATCAGGGCATAACAGACCTCAAGCCTGACTGCATGGTTTCTCCAGTTCCATTGATTGTTAGCCCAGGCTGTCCTCTCCTGTCAAGTCATATTTTATCTTCCCATAATGCTTCTTTCGGAAAGACTTGAGAGTTAATGGAAAAGGTTTGTCTTTTGGGCCCTTAGCAAAGATCTCGACCCTTTTTTCAGCCTTGTGCCTTCGAGTCTTGAATTTTTAGCTTCAGTTTTTAATGAAGGAGCTAGTTTCTCAGCTACTAACATTCAGTTGGCTGTCATTTCTAATGTTCTCCTGAGTGAGAATAAATATTCCTTTTCATTTGCTGTGGTCACTTCTGTGGGATTTAAATGTAATGCTTCAGTCCTTAACTTAGTCTGTCTTAGAATCTCCTGCAAAAGAGAACCTTACATTTTTATCTTGGAAAAACATTTTTCTAGTTGCTATTACACTTGCTAGAAGAGGATCTGAATTCCAGGCTGGTTCTTCAGAATCTCCTTATTTGATTTTTCACAAAGGGTGTCATTGCGAATAAACCTATCAGTTTTACCTATTATAGCTTCCGAGTTAATAAAAAAACGCATCATTTAATGTCCCGGTGAGGTGTTAGGTTGGCAGGGTATTATGAGTAAAGGGAGGAGCTCAAGAGTTCTAGGATCTGATCTGGTAGAAGCATCAGAGTCTGATCAGAGTGTTGGATCCAAACCTAATAGTTGAAGAATGAAAATGGACAACAGCGACGGAATGTTATGCTAAGTACATAACTTTTTTCACATTTTGGTAATGGCCAGGCACATTTCCCTATCCTGGGAAGTTGCTTGGATTATTTTGGCATCTCAGACTTTAAGAAAGTTTTTAGAGATCAAATGTTTGCATTTGCTGGGCTTTTTTTGGGAGGAATAAACGCTTTGATGTTCTGTAGTCCTATCTTGCCTTCTTTCTGACATATAGGATCCTCTGCTCCGACTCTGCCTTTTTTTACAAGCTCAAAGTCTTCTAGTTGGCTCATGGCTAGGTAGGTATCCCATGGTGCACACGTACAATCCCCAGACCACGTTGACGAGTTCAGATGTGCTTCTTCGTGGCCGTGGCTAAGTTTAATGCATTTTTTTTTTTTGCTATTTCAGCTTATCTTTAGAATTAGGATATTGTTAGTCGTTTAGTCAATTACAGTACTTTTTTCCTCTAGTTAACTAGTTATCGTCAAGAACTGGTTGGCAGTTGGCCTTGTTCTCTGTGGTATCCTGTGTGCCAGTTTACTTTTATTTTTCCGGGCGTTTTTGCCCTTAATTGTTTACTGGGCTAGTTTAGTTCAGACATTGGTAGTTTGATGCTTAGTGCTTAAGGTGTGTGTTGCACTCAATTTAACTTTGTTTGCAGTATTTTTAAAGTGCGTTATTACCTTAGCTGTTTAGTGTTTCTTAGTGTGCAGTGTTAGCTTAGCTAGTTATTTTTCAAGTAGTCCGCTTAGTTTTGTCGGAGTTTACCTTAGCTGACAAGGGTCCCTGATTTGTCAACCCTTCTTGCTTCTGAGGCATAGTTTTTTGTACAGAGGCCTTTACCTTGTGTGAGGAGTTTTGTGTGTGTGTGTGTGTGTGTGTGTGTGTGTGTGTGTGTGTGTGTGTGTGTGTGTGTGTGTGTGTGTGTGTGTGTGTGTGTGTGTGTGTGTGTGCGCGCGCGCGCCATTAAATTTGCTAATTCTGACCTTTCTGTCCTCCTTTCTAGGTCTGTTTGAGTTAGAGGACCTAGGTTTCTCCCTTTCTTTTTCTACCCAGGGGGGAGGCCCGTTTGAGTTAGAGGACCTAGTCCTCATGGTTGCGTGATTGCTAGTGCAGTGTGGGCTAGGCCCGTTTAAGTTAGATGATCTAGTCCTCTCTGGTTGTTTGGCTTGTTTCTTTTTGCTGCAGCTTCAGTGCTTTGTCTAAGGAGGCAAAATATCATAAACCCTCTGGGTTTCAGAAGTGTGTGAAATTCTCGCAGACTGTCAATTACCGATGGCCACAGCAATTGTGTGTTATTGCCTCGGAGCCATCCATTTACAAGAAACTTATTTTGTCATTCTTTCAGTGCCAGGGTATTGCAGGAGAGAAAGAATAAATTAATATTAAAAGGTCTCCTTTAGCCACCTTTTGAGGTAGACCTGGCCAGTTCATCTTCCTCCTCTAAATCACATGGATCATCCAAGAAAGAAAAGACCAAACTTTCCAAGAGGCATTCCCCGGTGCCATCTGGTGCCTCGGAACCGCCTCCTAAAATTTCGAAAACAGATAAGTCTTCTCCTTCCGCGACTCCACTGATTTCGGAACCGATCGAGGGCGTAGCTACTATGGCTACAGTGTCGACCCCAGGCAGTTCAGAGCCGACCACTGATAGCAGACATTGGAGCCAGTCTAGAGATCCTTTACCGGTCTCCTCAAGTTAAGGTCCCCTATCCTACCGAGGTCTAGAATCTCCCACACTGTCTTCCAGATCTTCCAGGAGCCTATCGGAAGAAGATGTGGAAAGAGTAGTGCTGAGACTCCTGAAGTCATCTGCCTTACCCAAAATGCTGTTGGCTCCGACCCAGTCTGTTCTGGAACCAATTGAGTCCATTTCCCCTTCTGTGGTTCCTCCTCAGAGCCGTGCTGGGCTTTCAGAGCCGGAGTGTTCAGTACCGCTGGTTGTGGAACCCTTGGTTCCAGCTCCCGCTGAGATTGTCCGGAGCCGAGTTCTGCTTCGACACCTTCGGTGCCTTCCGTGGTGTCTAGGAGCCGAAGCTTCCCAGTCGGCCCTGACAGGGACGCCTGGAACAGAACCTCCTTGTTTCCGAGTCTCCCTGTCAGTTCGTTGGCTAAGGTGAGCTTGGACCCTACATCTATCTCTGTTGCGATGGCATCCTCTGTCTCTTCGGAGCTGGCGAGATCTTTAGAGCCAGAGAGGTCAGCCTTCGAGAGATGAGTATGCTGTCCTGATCATCAGCTCCATCCAGGGGTACCAACACTCTTCCCCCTCGGGCACAGACTTCCATCTCAACACCTACTCCCTCTCTGGATAGCAGAGAGACGCAGCTTCAGGAGCCCCTGGCTGGTGGCTCCCACTCTTCCGAGACCTCCCCGGAATACCCTTCCGAAGAGCCCCCTCGGAAAAGGACATGTAAGAGGAAACGTGTAAACTCCCAGGATGAGTCTCTTACTTCTGACAGCAACCTCGAGGAGTCAGAAGAGTCCCCCAAGTCGTCCTCCGTCTCCTTTGTGGACACCTTAGAGATCCTTAAGCAGAGGTGTGGCTGGCCCACTGTTGCACCAACTCCTCATCAGAAGGGGTACCTGAAGGCTTTCGGGTCTCAACCTTCAGCCTCTTGGGTGTCTCTACCCTTTGACGAACTTTTAGAGCTTGTTAGTCGAAAGGTGTGGGAGACGCCTGATGCTGTGGAGCCAGTCCCCATGTGACCTAATGCAATTTTGTTAGCCCCCAAGGAGAAGGAATTTTTTATCAAAGGGTGTTCCCATAGATGCCATGGTGGTGACAGCGGCCACTAAGAAAGAATTAACAGAGACTTCATCTGTCTGCCGAACAAGGAGTCTCGAACGATGGACAGGTACGGAAAGCTTATCTTTTCGTCAGCGGCACTCGCTCTCAGATCGCTGAACTACCTAACACACTTTTACAAGGCTTCAGAGAGATCTCCTTAAGGAGTTAGGAGAGACTCTACAAGGTACATCCACTGAAGGGAGTCCCTGATGAGGTGTCTGCTTAGTTGTCCATCTTGAATTCCATTAACTCATCCATGAGGCTGATCTGTTATGCAGCCGATGGAGCTAGCAGGGCAGCGGGTTCAGGAGTTTCCCTAAGGAGGCACTCCTGGAAACGTTTGTGTAATTTTGTGGAACCTCAAGTTTACCTTTAACAACGCCTTTGACAGTTCTTCCTTATTTGGATTTACGGTAAAAGAGGCACTCACCAGGTGCAAGCAAGAAAGGGAAAACACACTCTGCCATGGGAGTACGTTTTACCGTCCCCTCAAGACCATATCCCAAAGGTCAGAGAGGCGGTAAAATGTGGTTCAAGAAGCCCTAGAGGTTTTTCCAGGATGCGCACAGGGTGACTCCTCCTTCAGAGGCAGAGCAGGAGGAGCAAATGGTAGACGTTGCCCTCGAGGCAGAGGTGGACCGCAAAACCAGGGAGGCTGCGATTCGTTTCGAGGTCGGCCCTATCAGTGCTCCTGATTGTGGGCCCGAATGTGCTTCTCTGGAGCCGGTCGGGGGTTGCATTTCTTTGTACCCAGAAGCTAGGCTAAGTATCATCCGAGACAAGTGGGCACAAAGAATTATCACCAGAGGTTACTCCATACCCTTTTCTCATCCATCTCATGTTCCCAAGAGGATCCTAGATGTTCTGCCCAATTACAGGGATCAAGCAACTGTAGAATTGAGCAAGTTGCTCGCAAACACTCATACAAACCATCCCCGCAGACCAAGTAGGATTCGGGACTTACTCCAGATTCTTTTTAGTGCCAAAACGTACAGGGGACTGGAGGCCCATCTTGGACCTCAGCAAACTAAATAAATCCGTAAAGGACAAGTTCCGGATGGTGACACTAAGTCTATACTCCCTCTATTAGGGAAAGACACTTGGATGTTCTCCATAGACCTCCAAGACGCATACTATCGTATAAAAATGGACAGAGCGTCGAGGAGCCATCTACGCTTTCGGCTGGGAGCCAGTCACTGCCACTTTCGTGCTCTACCCTTTGGTCTCACCACAGCCCCCAGGGTGTCCTCCAAGTGTATGGCAGTAGTGACAGCTCACTCGAGACGTCGAGTATTCCAAGTGTTTCCATATCTGGACGACTGGCTCCTGACCACCTCCACCAGGCATCTACTACTTCAAACCAGACATGCCACTATCCAACTTTGTGCCCAGTTGGGGATTACTGTAAATTGGGGAAAGTCTGCCATATCGCCCTCTCAGTTTGTGACTTTTATAGGTGCAGAAATAGTCACAGTAGCCATGTTGGCTTGTCTTCCAACAGAAAGGGCGCAGAATCTCATACAACAAATTCACCAACTTCTCCCCCTCCGAAAAGTCAAGGCAAAGACTGTGCTGCAACATCTAGGGACCATGGCCTCCACCATATTACTAATGCCTCTAGCCAGACTACACATGCGGATTCTTCAATGGCTTCTATTGTCCCAGTGGTCTTTCCAGCAACTGCCTCTATGCCAAGAAGGACCTCCGTTGGTTGATCCAACCCAGCCAGCTAAAGACAGGCACTCCCATTCCTCTCCCACCAACCCGTTGCTACTGTGACCACGGATGCCTCACAGATTGGGGGGGGGCATTATCTAAGTAGGACTGTCCAAGGCACATGGCAAGATCATGAGGCCCATGTGCGTATCAATGTCTAGAGATGAGGGCAGTGCTCCTGGCGTTGCAAGCACTTTACAACCTTCTTTCTCTTGAGACGATTGCAATACAATCAGACAACATGTTGGTAGTATGGTGTCTCAACAAACGAGGTGGAACCAGATCCATACCCACTCTGTCGAGAGGCCATCCGTGTTTGGAAATGGGCGATATCTTCCCAGCGCTTTCTTGTGGCGACGCACATCCCCGGGGACAACCAACGTGATAGCTGACAAACTCAGCCGGGTAATCTTGGTATCTTGATGCCTCACGAGTGGTCTCTGAAGCAGGAAATAGCGGAACAGATTTTCCACAGATGGGGACAGCCTTGCTGCCTTTTTTTTTTTTTTTTTTTTTTTTGCCAGCCCGATCAACTCCAAATACGGCAGCTGTTTCTCCCTTAACCCCCTCTGGGGGAGTCACCGAGAGATGCCTTTGTTGACGATTGGCCCTGGGTCTCCTTTATACTTTCCCACCCTTTCCTCTCATATCCAAGGTGATTCAGAAAGCGAAACTGTTGGGAAGCAAATTGATCCTCATCACTCCTTACTGGCCTCGTCAGGTTTGGTTCCCCTTCCTCGGGTCTCGCCTACTAGACATCCCATGGACTCTGGACCCAGTGCCAGATCTATTGACACATGTCAGGCTCTCTTCATCTCCACCACCCACATCCTCAGTTTGACAATTTGGCTGCTCCAATTCATGACTAACATTCTTACATCTTCTATTAAACCCTCCACTAGAAAGTTATACAATTTCAAATTTCCATTTGTCAACAGGTGTCCAGTCTGATGTCACACAGATTGTGTAAGACCTTCCTTAAAGGTGCCACTTTGTTGAGACCTCCCTTTCAGAAGCCGGTTGCTTCATGGGATCTGAACTTCGTTCTATCCAAATTAACGTCTCCACCCTTTAAGCCAGCTCATTCGTCTCCTTTGAAATTTCTGTCTTGGAAGACTTTGTTTCTGGTGGCAATCACATCTGCTAGACGTGTTTGAGTTGCAAGCACTGTCTGTCAAAACTCCCTTATTTGATTTTTCACAGAGACAGAGAATCTCTTCGTACTAATCCATCCTTTGTCCCCAAGGTGTGCTCCCATACCAACTTGAACCAAACTACAGAGCTTCCGGTGTTCTTTCCTAATCATTCCAACGGATTCCATCAGTTGGACATTCACAGACAATTAAGGTTCTATTTACACCGGACCAAGGAATTCAGGAAGTCAGACGAATTATTTGTTTCCTTTTCCGACTCAAGATTTAGGTGTCCTGGTTTCCAAAGTGACCCTCGAATTGGATCTACAGTTGTATTTCTTACATTTATTCTTCTGATGGAAGCCTTTGTCCTTCAAAATTAAGGCTCATTCCACAAGATGTGTACTTCTGCAGCCTTTCAAGCCAGGGTTCCAATTGATGATAATTGTGCAGCAGCAACATGGGCTACCCCTCACACATTTATTACTCATTGCAAATTGGATTTGACCTGTAGGGGTAGAGCCTCCTTTGATTCCATGGTACTCAGGAGTATTTTTCCGTGAGCCACCCAAGAATAAGGTGCTAGGGACACACTGTCCCATATGTAAGAATGAAGGTGAGACAGGACTACAGAGCATAAAGAAGTTATGTACTCACCATAACGTTCCATGTTTGTAGTCCATCTCAGCCTTCATTCTTACGAACCCACCCTTCTACCCCCTTCCTGGAAGGATCTGAAGACAGAAAATTTGTTTTCTTAACAAGTGGAGACCTTTTATTGTTGTTCTTTCTGGATAGTTTTTTGTTCTTTCTCTCTATAGTTAGCAGCAAACAAGATCTGGGAATTGTACTGGTGCACCATGTAATACCTACCTAGCCACGAGCCAACTAGAAGACTTTGAGCTTGCAAAAAGCCAAACCCCTATGTAAGAATGAATGACGAGATGGACTGCAAACCTGGAATGTTATGGTGAGTACATAACTTTTTATTTATTTTTTTTATGTATTTGACATTGGCCAGCTGTTTGACCGTTGAAGTCCAATTTGCTTCACTTTCCAGTAGATTTCAGAAGGCAGACTCTTGAGCTGTGGCCTCTTGTACTTAAAAGGCTTTGAGGGTTTTTTCCTTCTTAGACCCCCCCCACTCCCCGGGATACAACTTGCTCCTCTTTGGGATCTAAATTTTGTGTTGTAATTTTTAACAACCTTCCTTTGAACCTGTTTTCTCTGACTTTAAAAGTTCCTTTTGTAGAAAACCCTGATGTTCTTCGTGTTTCACTGTTGCAGTCATCACATATTGGTTATCTGATTGCAGTAGCCCTCAGTCGGCCTGATTATCAAAAGTCTTGGGTCCTGCGTCAGTTGCTGTCTCATCTTCCATGTCGTCAGGGGTATAAAGCATGCAGCCGACGCCATTACATCAGTCTGTCTTGCCGTGCGGTGCCCGAAGCAGTTAGCAAGTGCTGGTCAGCCGACTCCTGAAATTTTCGTTTTAGAATTTCAGATCCGAAGTCTTCATCTAAGTTAAGTACCTCATTGGGGAAACTTTTTCTTGCTCTAAACCGATGTCAGTAAAAGTCAATAATTGTATTTATTTTGGAAAGCAAATACCTCATAAAGATTTTCATTCGTACTGTATTCCTTGCCTAGGCCCTGGCCACGACGTACCTCGCTGTCAGTTTTGTGCCTTATTTAAACAACGAGCTATTCGTAGTCAGTATATTTACGCTTCTAAATATTTTGGTACTCTATTCAATTACCCAGATATGGCTTCGGTAAGTCACCCGACTACCAACATTCCGAAAAAAAACGCAAAGATAAAGACTGAGACAGACCGCCGAGGTCCAAAGCTGCCGACGCTTCTCCTAAGCTAGTCGCCAGTTCGCCGGTACTCAGGCACTTTCGCAGCCGCTGATACCCACTACTTCAGATTCGCAGGCCTCTGCTGAGACCCTTTTGGAGTCCGGTATGCTGCAAGATGCTTCAACTGTGAAACCTGCGGATGTCTCTACCTTGGATAGGTCCAGAACCGCTGTGCAGGCACCTGCTTCTGAGGGGTGTATTCAGGCCTACTGACTTGCATATTAAACCAGCGCCATCTTCAAGGCCTAAAACTCTATCCATGCCTAGAAAACCGACGCCCAGACCGCATGGTCAGGCCTCTATGCCTAAAAATCAAATAAGAATGGCTGAAGACCTTATTACTTTAATCAGGGGAAGCCAACCTTCCCCCTCTAAGAGACCTAGGACTGAATTTGCTTATGATTCTTATGATCAGGGTTCTGAAATTTCTGTTTCCTCTGATGACCAGGATTTGCCCTTATCTACCTATGAGGATTCTGATGCAGAGGACTCTATTCCCTCTGCTTCCCCTCCAGAGGATTTCCCATTTGGTGAAACCTTGCATACACTTAGGAAGCATTTTCGCTGGGAAAGCCAGGATTACTCTGATTTAAAAAGAGGCTTAGGGATTTCTTACTCCTGCCCCAACACAGGCCTTTAGCTATCCCCCCTTTACTGGACATTGTTGATGCCTTTTCGGAATCTAGCTTGGACCCTGACTCCTTACCTCCTGCTCCCAGAAAGCCAGATAGATATTACAGGGTTCCTGACTCTCACAAGTTTCTCTCTAAAAAAAAATCTTACTGCGGATCCTGAGACCATTTCACAGGGACCCAAGGGCATTAAGGTTACTACTGCCAAAAATCCTACCCCCTGTAACATAGATTCCAAGGCGCTGGATAGGTGGAGTAAGAAGGTATACACTTCTGCAGCCTTGGCCATTATAGGTTCATAAGTTCATAGGTAGGTACTAGGCTATCTGCTCGAGGGCATTTATAAGCCTAGCCAGAGTGTCGGCTTTTGCCGCCCCGTTGATTAATTAACTGATCCTCTGTCAAGCAGAGCCAATGAAGTGATCCCAGGGGTGTATTTACTGTTACCCATCCACTCGTCAAGGTTTCTCTTGAAGAGTGTTAGTGAGGGGCTCTGCCTGATGTAATTTGGAATTTTGTTCCAAAGCACGGGGAGTCTCTGTGACAGGAATCTATCCCTCCAGCATGTTCTATTTATTGTTGTGGCGAGGTTTAGCTCACTAGAGCGTGTGGCTCGCAGTGACTTGAATTTCTTTAGGTGGAGCATGTCCATCAATTCTGAGTTGGACATGGCTTTGTAAGTCAGGCAGAGATCACCTCTGAGTAAGAGAGATGCCACTGAGTACAGCCGGAGTTCTTTCAGTCAGGCTTCATAGGACATATGTTTGAGACCAGTAATCCTCTTGGTGAGGTACTTTTGTGGTCTTTCCAGCTGTTGCAAGTATCTTGTGAGGTGCATCCCAAATGGGGCATTGTACTCTGTGATGGGTCTAATGAGTGACGAGTAGAGGGGCACTATAACCTCTTTATATCTAGATGCAAATGCTTTAGTAATTAGATTGGCCACATAAAAGGATTTCCTAACTACTTTGGCAATATGATTGTCAAAGGAGAGATTACTATCTACCTGGGTCCCCAGATTTCTTATTACCTCTTCTGTATTAAGGGGGCTGCCACCTATGTGGTAATTTGTGGGTGTTTTTCCCAAACGGGATGACTATGCATTTTTTGGCATTTAGCTTGAGGCCATGACTTTGACACCAGGTGTCCATCTCAGTAAGGCCCTTTTGGAGGATGTCCATGTCAGCCGGAGAGTCAATTTGCAGTCATCGGTGCACTTGGTTAGCCATAGTCCTCCTGTGTTTGCCTGTACTTCTGAGAAGTGTATGCCGAACAGTAAGGGTCCCAGAACCGAGCCTTGCAGGACACCACTTGTGATTGGTTTAGAGTTCGACCTGGAGCCTGCTATTCTTACCGTTGAGTTCTGTCTGTAAGCCAGTTGGCAACCCATCTCTTGACGTAGGGGTATATGTTCAGGCTGGTGAGTTTTTCTGTAATACCCGAGTGGGGAATGGTGTCGAAAGCCTTGGCGAGGTCAAGGTAGGCTGTGTGAACCACCTTTCCCATGTCTGTGGCCTTGGTGACTGTCTCAAAGAAGTCAGCCAGATTAAGTAGGCATGATCTGCCCTTAAAGCCGAACTGGGTCTAGTCAAGTGTTTGGAGGTTCCCAATGTCTTTGTTAATGAGTTCCATGATGATGCACTCCATAGCCTTGCAGACCAGGCTAGTCAGGCTTATGGTGCAGTAGTTACCAGGGTCAGTTGTGGCCCCTCCTTTGTGGACAGGAATAACCGTTGCTGTGCGCCATTTTGTGGGCACATAGCCTGTGGGGAGAGGCTGAGGTTAAACAGTGTGTTTAGGTGGGGGGTTAGTTCGTTCTGTAGTTCGTGCAAGACCCAGCCTGGGACACCATCTGGTCACATTGACGCTGTGTTTTTGACTTTTGGAAGGGCTGTTTTCACCTGTGCATCTGTGATTTTTGGGACACTACACTTTTCTGGTATTGTTGTGGGCCCTTTTGGAGGTGAGAGTGGGGGTGAAGTTTGCACTGAATCTATCTGCCAGGATGTTTGCAATATCAGTAGGTTCAGTATATTTTGTGCTATTTTGCACTAGTTCAGTGCATATCTGTGAGTTGCCACTTAGATTCTTAACATAGCTAAAGAAGGCTTTCTGGTTATCTTTTGAATCCTTGGCTATTTTTCTTTCGAAGTTAGCCTTGGATGATTTCATGAGGGACCTCGGTTTCTTACTGATACTGATCAGGGATGTTGTTCCTCCTTAGGATTTGCTTTTTTTCTGAACTAGTTTCCTCCTTTTATTGAATAGCCTGCTTATTGCAGGGGTCCACCAAACTGGTTTCCTTCTCTTAGAGGAGTGAGTCTTGGTTTTGCTAGGGATGGCACGATCCAGGCATCCTTGTAGGTGCTCAGAGTGCATTTGTAAAGGTTTCTGCATCTTGGGCAGCGTTATCCTTTAGCATGGGAGCTGTAAAACTTACCACCTCTGTCTTAAGTAAGGTGAAGTTTGCTTTAGAAATGTTTTTTTACTGTGGTTTCCTTAATTGGGGGTGGTGGGGTGTGGACATCCAGAGTGATTAGTTTATGGTCTGATCTAACCAGTGGCGGGTTGATCTCCGATGTGGAACACCTGTCGCCCATGTTGGTGATGACCAGGTCCAATATGTTTTCACCTCTGGTAGGGGAGTTTACCAGATGATCCAGGGTGTTTGAGTTGATGAATTCTAGGAAGCGCTGAGCCTGGGAATTTGTACTTAAAGTAGTTTTCCCAGTGAATGGTAGGGTAATTGAAATTGCCCAATATCAGGGTGTTTGCTAAGGCCTTCATGTTTTCCAATGTCTCTAGAAAGGTGGAGTGGTGGTCCTGGGTCATGGAGGGTGATCTGTAGCACGCCACAATTTGCATTACAGATTTGCCAGATGTTAGTTGCACGTGGATGATCTCAGAGGTAAAATGTTGCGCCACTAACCTGGAGGTGTAGGTATCCTTGATGAATATGGATACACCCCCCTCCTTTTGTGTTTCGGTCCGTGTTCTGTGGCAGAAACGTGTGGTATGAGTTGTAGCCTGGTAGTGCTGGGGAGCTCTCTGGAGTCTTGAACCAGGATGTCCTTCAAGGATGCATCTGCAGTCCTAACAAATGGGTTGTCCTGGCCTCAGGCAGCCCTTCGGTCGGCCGGATTCCAAAGTCTGGGTCTGGCCTCGGCTGATGTCGCACTTCACCCGACGTCATAGCTGCAGTTCTGCGGGTATAAAGGCATCAGCCGACGCCATTTTCCTCAGTCTTTCTTGCCGCATGGCGCCCGAAGCAGAAGCTGTTCGCAAGTGCCAGTCGGTCAGAACCAGAGATTGCTACTACCAAAGACTTCTAAAAAGCTAAGTACCCCGTTGGGGACTCTTTCTTGCCTCAGCCGATGTCAGAAAAAGTGAATAACTGTTTAACTTGTGGGAAACAAATACCTCATAAAGATTTCCACTCTTACTGCCTACCTTGTTTAGGCCCAGACCACGACGTAGCAGCTTGTCTAGCCTTTGCTTCCTTCAACCGACGGACACTTAGACGTCGGTCGGAGTTTGCAGAGGAGTTTTTCGGCTCCGCTTTTGCTTATATCATGCCGTCGGAGACTCCGACTTCACATTTAGCTAAAAAGCGTAAGGAAAAGGACCGACACTCGCGGTCCGCGGTTTTGGCCGAAACCGCGGTTAAGCCAGCCGCGAGTGTCTCTGTTTCGGCCGAAACAGAGTCCGCGGTTCTTCCTTCGGCCGAAAGCATGCCTCCTTCTACCGAGGCCTCTTCCAGCTTGGCTGAATCTGCTACAGAAAATCCACCTGCTCTTACAGTTTCTCAGGATTTATCAGATACTATCCCGTTAGATGTATCTACTCCTGCACGTGGAGCTGCTAGGCCCCCTGCATCCATGTCAATTAAGGCTTTTGCCAGGGCTAAAGCAGCTAAATCTTCAAAGGCCGTGCCTACTAAAACCCCCTCTCACAGGCCTAGCTCTAGTACTCAAATGCTTAGTCTAGCAGAGGATCTCATTTCTTTGATCAGGGGAAGTCTCACCCTGACAGGGCCTCTCACCCACCTCCAGAGAAGAGGCCTAGAGCAGAGCCCCCTGAGCCAGTTTCTTCAGATTACTCCTCTGATGATTCAGATAATACAAATCCTCCAGAAGGCCCTTATTCTCCATATGAGGACTCTGATGCAGAGGATTCCATACCTTCTGCCTCTCCTCCTGAGGAATTTTCTTTTGGGGAAACCTTGCATGCTATGAGGGAACAATTTCAATGGCAGGGCCAGGATTTTTCAGACTCTAGGAAAAGGCTCAGGACCTTTTTACATTTACCACAGCATAGGCCTTTAGCTACTCCTCCAGTACTTACAGTTGTGGATGATGCATTTAATGATGCTTGTACTGCCCCTGACTCACTGCCTCCGGCCCCTGCTAAGCCCGACAGATACTACAGGGTTCCGGACACACATTATCATTTGTATAAGGCTCCTATTGCAGATCCTGAAACTATTTCACAGGGCCCCAAAGCTGTAGCTGCTGCCTCTGCCAAAAACCCCCTTCCCTCTGAAAGAGAATCTAGGGCATTGGAGAGATGGGGTAAAAAAGTTTATACTTCTGCTACTCTTTCGGCTAGGGCCTTAAACTGTCAATTCCACATGATTCAGTATCAGGAATTTCTGTTAGATCAGCTCACTAAAAAACTGTCCTCGTCTGAGCCTTTAGACCGTAAGTCTCTTCAGGATTTGGTGCATAACACTCAGCAGGTCAGTAATCATTCCTTAAAATGCGGCTATGATGCACTGGAGGCTTCCTTTAGATCAGCTATGACTGGTACAGTGATCAGAAGGCATGCATGGTTAAAAGAGCAATCCTTACCAGACCATGTAAAGTCAAAGCTTCTAGATGCTCCCATGGAAAAGCACAGTTTGTTTGGTACCCCTGCACAGCAAGTGTTGAAGGTGGAAAAAAAAGCTAAATCTGTCCAGACAGTCAAGGATTTCTTACAGGTCCAGCCTCCGAGGTTTAGTAGGAACTGGCCTTCCAAGAATTGGTCCTTTCCAGACACCACCAGAGCACAGAGAAGCAGAAATAGACGCCCTAGAGGCAGAGGTCAATCCAGAGGTGCCTACAGGGGACGTCAGTGTCAGCCTAACAGTCAGAGAACTACTGCCACAGCTCCAGCCACTACCACTTCCACAGGACAATCACAGTGACTTGGCTCTGAAACCACCTACCAGGGAACAACTGGCAGCATCCTTAGGCGGAAAGCTAGCCTTATTTTCAGTAAATTGGCATTACATCACAGGAGACAAATGGATTTTACAGACAATAGACAAAGGCTACAGGTTTCACTTCCATACTCTTCCAAGGAAGAGAGAAATGCCAAACCTACCTCCAAACCAAAGGACAAACGCTCTACAGCAAATAGACCACTTACTAAGGATGAGAGCTATAGAAAAGGTACCGGCTATGGAACAAGGACAAGGATTTTATTCAAGGCTTTTCCTAGTACCAAGAAAGGAAAACCAATGGAGACCTATCCTCGACCTGTCCGCTCTAAACACATATCTCATTGTTCCAAAATTCAAAATGCTGACCCTACAGCAACTTCTTCCCATGCTGGGCAAGGAGTCTTGGCTGGTGACTCTGGATCTCAAGGAGGCATACCTGCACGTCCCCATACGACCAAACTGCAGAAGATACCTAAGATTTCTTGCAGGATCAGAGCATTATCAATTCTCAGCATTGCCTTTTGGCTTATCTACTGTGCCCAGAGTATTCACGAAATGCCTGGCATCAGTAATTGCTCATTGCAGGCTTCAGGGAATTCAAATTTATCCATACCTGGACGACTGCCTGTTACAAGCGGACAGCAAAGACAAATTAACAAAAGATTTGAAAAAGGTTATTCACCTGCTGCAAGCCCTGGGATACACAGTCAACACAAAAAAGTCAAGGCTGATACCATCCCAAAGGATAACCTTCTTGGGTGCAGAACTGGACACATCAAACCAGATGGCATTCCTCACAGCAGAAAAACAGAAGCAGCTACCACTCTGTTTCATGGCATTAACAACGCAGAACCAGCTTACAGCAAGGAAAATCCTGCAAGCCCTGGGTTACATGGCATCCTGCATAATATTAATTCCACATGCCAGACTACATATGAGGAAGTTGCAATGGTACCTGAGGAATTTATGGTCTCAGCACAAGCACAGCCTAGAAACCCAAATTCCAATAATTCCATGCCCGAAGCAAGAATTCCAGTCGTGGGCCCAGGCCTGTCAATTGAACAAAGGACTGCCCTTCCACAGGCCTCACCCAAGTCAGACTATCACCACGGACGCCTCAGATCTCGGTTGGGGGGCACACATGGTGGACAAGTGCATACAAGGCTTATGGACTCAAGACCAGATGAACCTACACATAAATCAAAAAGAGATGCTGGCAGTAAAACAGGCAATTCAGACATTCAGACCATTTCTTCAACAGGGTCATTTGCTGATAAGGACGGACAACACCACAGTTATGTGGTATATCAACAAACAGGGAGGCACACATTCATATCCTCTATGCCGGATGGCAATGGACCTCTGGAATGTGGCCCTGAGCCTCAACATTCAGCTCCAGGCCATATTTGTGCCAGGAAAAGAAAATATACTAGCAGACATCTTAAGCAGAACCACCACGGATGCCCACGAATGGATGCTGCATCCAGACATCTTCAAAACCATCACAAGGAAATGGGGACTGCCAGAAATAGACCTGTTCGCATCCCCACACAACCACCAATTGAAAAAATTCTGCACAAGGACATACCACCCACTTGCTTGGAAGGTGGACTCCCTATCCTTCAGTTGGGAAAACCTGACAGCATATGCATTCCCACCTCTTCCTTTGATGCACAAAGTGCTACTGAAGATCAAAGAAGATCACCCGAGGATCATCTTGATAGCTCCAGACTGGCCGAGGCAACATTGGTACCCGCTACTGAGGAGTATGTTCCGGGAACACGCATGGCCTCTACCCCTACTACCTCTACTGCTAACACAGAACAACTTCAAAATCCTGCATCCAAACTTGAAAACACTGCAGCTAGCTGCTTGGAACATTACATAAGGCAAAATAACCCAGATTTATCTCAAAGGGTTAAAGACATTATCTTGGAGGCTCGAAGACCCTCAACAAGGAAAACTTATTCAGCAAAATGGAAAAGATATCTCATTTGGAGTGCAACAAAAGGAGTAGATGCATCATTGGCAAACATAGCTAACATCCTGGAATACTTAGCAGAACTTTTCCACAGTGGACTGTCTTACTCCTCCATTAAGATTCATGCATCAGCAATTTCAGCAGAATACAACATGGATCCTCCAGTCTTTTCTCAACCTCTACTTAGGCAGTTTCTCAGAGGAATTAAAAATGTAAAGCCTCCAAGGAAACAACCATTGCCTACATGGGACTTGAACTTTGTGTTAGAAAAGTTGACACTCCCCCCTTTTGAACCAGCAGCAACGGCAGAATTACAGTACTTATCTTGGAAAACTGCATTCCTGCTTGCAATCACTTCAGCTAGAAGGGTTTCTGAATTACATGCATTAATGGCAGTACAGCCCTTCCTTATCTTCCATCAGGATAGAGTGTCCATGAGAACTAATCCTACCTTCATGCCAAAGGTGGTCTCCAGGGTATCATTAAACCAAGCAATACACCTACCAACATTCTTCCCCAACCCGCAGAACAGGGGGAAAAGATTGCTGCATACCTTGGATGTACACAGACAATTGCGCTACTTCCTGGACAGAACCAAGAACAATAGAAACACTGACCAGCTTCTGGTAGCATATGCAACACGAATGGAAGGAAAAGCAATTTCAAAACAAACAATCTCAAAATGGATAGGAAATTGCATTAGATTTTGTTACTCTTTTCATGGAAAGGCAACTCCAGAAAACATCAGACCTCACTCCACAAGGGCTACAGCCACTACTACAGCTTTCTTACGAGGAGTGGCTACCAAAGACATTTTAGAGGCTGCTACTTGGAGCTCCGTGCATACATTTGCCAAGCATTATAATCTACCTTTATACTCCAGATCCCCACTGCTGTTTTGCAAGGGATCTTAACTACACCATAAACTCTTAGTGCCTCCTTAGTGCCTCCTCCCCCAGTTTGGCTATGGTATTCTACCCATTTGTTAGAACTGCAGATGCATCCTTGAAGGACATAGTACAGTTTTGTACCTACCATAAATGTAGATGTCCGAGAGGTATGCATCTGCAGTCAGGATTACCCACCCTCCTTCCCCTCTGTGGTACTCCTAGGGTGTTTGCCCATCTTGTAGCTAGCTGGGGGAATCTGTTATGGTGTATTTGTTTGTATATACATGTTTATTTCTATTTGCTCTCTATTGTTTGGAAACATTTGCATTTATCCAAATTTAGCCTTCCTAGAGGGCACCTGGCATCTGGGGCAAGAAACACTGAGGAAAATGGCATCGGCTGATGCCTTTATACCCGCAGAACTGCAGCTATGACGTCGGGTGAAGTGCGACATCAGCCGAGGCCAGACCCAGACTTTGGAATCCGGCCGACCGAAGGGCTGCCTGAGGCCAGGACAACCCATTTGTTAGGACTGCAGATGCATACCTCTCGGACATCTACATTTATGGTAGGTACAAAACTGTACTTTTCAGTTACTGCACAGATGTCTACGTTCTCCATGCTGAGGAGTGCTTCGAGCCCATGCATTTTGAGATGTAAACTCCATGCGGTGAGTAGCATAACCCTCCTTTTTTTGTTAATTGTGCTGTTTACGGAGATGGGTTTGACTTTTGAGCCTTGCCTAAAAAAGGCACTATGGGGGCAGCAAGAGCCTTGGCCAGTATTAGAAAGCCTAGGGGTGACAGGTGCAAGCCGTCTCTTGCGAAGCAATGCGGCATGTCAAGCATGTCGTCCCAGGCTGACAGACACTGGATTCCATTTGAATGACACTAGAAGCTTAAGCCAGTTGTTGAAATTGATCATTTTTTCTTTATACTGAGGTATAATTCTTGGTGAGGGCAGGATGCTACTCAGGGTCATACCAGCCTGGGCTACATGATCAGAGAGCTGTTCCATGTCTCTCCATGTAGTCCAGGGAGGAACGTCTCAGGTCATTCACACCAACATAAGCAATGACAGTGTCATATTTGTACTTGTTCTGGAGTGACCTGAGTGCTTGTGTTATGTGGCGGATTCTGGCTCCCGACAGGCAGCTAACAGTAACCTTCTGCTTGTGCAGCCTAGTGAGTGGGACGTCATTGTGCCTGACTATAGTCACCTATTACTAGTGTGTTAGGTATGTTATTTCGCCTTAAGGGATATGATTGTGCGGTACACTGATTTTGTGGTTTATGTGTCGTCTAGTTTGTGACGGGAAGTGCAGGTTGTTTGGGTGTCTGCTTTGGAGGTCTCTGATGCTTTTGCAGGTTTTTATTTAGAGCTTCCGAGTATGATTTTGTGTATTTTTTGCCAATGCTGTAGGTCTGTGTGCGGCTGGAGTTGTGGTGCAAGTGTTAAGCTTCTCCTCTTGACAGTCTGTTCCATTCTTGCGTGGAGACAGCTTAGCTCCCAGTTTGGCTGTATAATTGCATCTCTCAAATATGTTAAGTGTTTTGTGGTAGGAGGAGAGGGTTGTCTGTGTACATGAGGCAGTTGTAACATTGCTTCAGTATACCGAGATTCACCAGCTGGACTGGCGAGTGCACCTGAAGTCACCCTTGGGTCATGACTGAGTAGTAGAGTGAGCTGCTTAGTCATTTGGTTGGTGAGGGGTGAATAAAGAGCCTTGCCCTGCTGGGCAATCAGTGTCAGGGTATATTAGTGCTTGCTATTAGGTCTGAGCAGGTGCTGGGCTGTAAGATGCTTTTTGAGTGCTTAGGTTGAGAGTTAGACTAGTTTCAAGGGAAAAACTGGAGAGGAGACTTAGTGGAGCCGGGAATAATTTAACCGTAGCTAACCGGCACTGCCCGGTGGTGCGCACAATCGTGCAAACGCGTTTTTTATAGTAGGGAAATGAAAGAGAGAAATTAGCCCAAAATGGCCAATAAACTACTAACTTCTGGGCCGGAACCACTCCTCCAGGGACAAGACAGGTTGCTCAAAGCTCCCCTCTCACAGGTGAACAGAGAAACTTACTTCTATCTAAGTAAGGTATGGGCAATTTAGAAACTAGTATCACCGCCCTGAAAAACTGGACTATACTAGCTTAGAAAGGCGGGAAACAAGGAATTTTTTTGTATTTGTTTTTGCTTTTTTTGAAAAGATAAGGCAAAAACAGTAAAAAAAATGCACTTAAAACAGCTTTAAACGACTACAAACGATCAGAAAAGGCTATCGGACGTTAGTGTGTAGCCTACAACAGTTAAATTACTTAAACAACTGCTTGTTTCATATTTTAAAGTATCAGCAGCATATTATTGGATTGCTTAAACAGAAACTGATGTTGATTCCTGACTGTGCTAAAAATAAAAATTTACATGATTGAATGCATTCTGCTGAACAAGTTGGAAAACGTACTTTGCAATGTGGGTTTTGATTCACTAGAGGCATCTTGCAGGGCTGCTGTCACTTAGTCTGTACTTAGAAGGCATGCTTGGCTTAAGGAGCAATCATTACCAGATCATGTTAAAGCTAAATTGCTGGATGCTCCCTTAAACCAGGACCGCCTGCTTGGCAACAAAGCTAAAAAGATGGAGGAAAAAGCTAAATCTATGCAAACTGGTAAAGATTTCCTGCAAGTACAGCCTCCAAGATTTAGTAGGCATTGGCCGTCTAAGAATTGATCCTTTCCTGCCTCTTCCAGGCCTTCTCAGTCCAAACCCAGAACCAGCAGAACACCCAGACTGCAGTCCCAAGGTACGCACAGGACTAAGCAGTGGGGTGGCTCCCACTTCCAAAGCAGGGAGTAGGAAGACTCCCCTATATGGTAAAACTGTCTCAATGGCTTACCTTTAAAACTTCCAAGCCATTCTCAACTGACTGAGCCTTAAGGGGGA